>NC_077229.1:304960525-305075525 GCF_027887165.1 Monodelphis domestica | reverse complement strand
CTTTTCTTTGGTCGACCTTGTTTCCTGAGTCCAGCTGACAGTTCACCATAGAATACCTGTCTTGGTATTCGCTGTGGGTCCATGGGGATGACGTGTCCAGACCATCGTAGCTGGGTTTGGAGGACCAGGACTTCGATGCTGGTGGAGTTGGCTCTGTCGAGGACTTCCTGGTTGGTGATTCGGTCCTGCCATCGGATCCTCATGATTGACCGGAGGGAGCGTTGGTGGAATTGCTCCAGCTGCTTCATGTGCTTCCTGTACAGTGTCCATGTCTCACACCGTACAGGAGCGAGCTGAGGACCGCTGCGTTGTACACTTGGAGCTTCGTCGCAGTGCTTACACCCCTGTGTTGGAGGACTTTGGAGCGCAGCCCCCCGAGTGCCTGGCTGGCCTTTTGGATCCTGGCATTAATCTCATGGTCTAGGGACCCGTCGTTGGCGATGGTGCTGCCCAGGTACTTGAAGGTGTTGATGTTAGAAAGCTGCGTGCTGTCAATTGTAATGCACGGCTGGTTCATTGGCCTCCCTGGTGCAGGTTGGAACAGCACCTCTGTTTTGCTGAGGCTGATAGTCAGGCCAAACAGTTTTGTTGCGGTGGAGAACCTGTCCACAATGGTTTGGAGATGATTTTCTTGGTGGGCCATGAGAGCACAGTCATCTGCAAAGAGAGCTTCCAGGATGAGTCTCTCTGTTGTCTTTGTTTTTGCAGTCAGGCGGCGAAGGTCGAATAGTGAGCCATTCAGGCGATATTTGATGTAGACGCCCAGGTCTAGATCCATCACAGCATGTCTTAATACTTGGGTGAAAAATAGGTTGAGTAGTACCGGAGCGAGGACACAGCCTTGTTTCACGCCATTGGAGATGTTTAAGCGATCGGAAGTCTCTCCACCAGATAGGGCTTCCCCTGTCATGTCGACATGAAAGAGCTGGATCAGTTTGACGAATTTTGCTGGGCAACCGAGCTTGCTGAGGATCACCCACAATGCGTCCCTGTTCGCTGTGTCGAACGCCTTCATCAGGTCTATGAAGACAATGTAGAGACTCAGGTTCTGCTCAAGGCATTTGTCCTGCATTTGCCTCACCGTGAAGACCATGTCGATGGTGCTGCGATCTGGTTGGAAGCCACATTGTGATTCAGGCAGGTTCTGCTCTGAAACAGATGGCAGGAGTCTGTTGAGTATAACACGGGCGAGGATCTTCCTGGCAGTGGAGAATAGTGAGATGCCTCTGTAGTTGTCACAGGCTGCTCGTGTGCCTTTGTTCTTGTATAGGGCTACGATGGAGGCATCTCTGAGTTCTGGGGGCATGTCTTCCTCTTCCCATATGCTGGTCAGGACTATGTGGAATGCCTGGAGTGCCTTTCCATTTAAGGCCTTGTACACCTCGGTTGGGATCCCGTCTTTACCAGGTGCCTTGCCTGCACTCATTTGTTTAATGGCTTTTTGGACTTCCTCTATTGAAGGAGGGACGTCAAGTTGTTCAATGGTGCGGTTTTGGGGGATCTGGTCAAGGGCGCTTTGGTCGACTGAAGAGGGTCGGTTGAAGAGCTGCCTGAAGTGTGTTCTTTCCACCTGTTGCTGATGCCTTTTTTATATTTTATCAGAGTGTCACCATCAGAGGATAGCAAGGGAGTGGTGATGGGATTTAAAAGTCTTGAGGGCACTTAAAAATTGTTTGTAGTTTTTCGTGTCAGCAAAACGCTGGATTTCTTCTGCCTTTTTTTCCCACCATCGGTCTTGCATCTTCCTGATCTCACACTGTGCCATGGCTTGGGGAGACTTGAATCTTCAAGGAATGAAGAAGATGAAATTAAATACCTATTGTCAGGCACTGGGCTAACAAGAATATCAGATGGTTCCTACCTTAAAGTGTTTAAGTTCTGGTTTAGAGAGACCATAAAGGGTTAGCTATGGAAGGAGGTGGGTGCCCTTTTGAGAACTGATTAAGCAACTGTGGAGAGGTGAAGAAAATTGAAGCATGATCAGCAAGTGAAATAGTATACCTGGAACCCCTCAGGCAATGATCAGGCCTCAGGGCAGTCTTCTTTAGCCAAATCAGGCAAAGGTGAAACAAACCTAAGAATGAGTTAGGGGTGAGCTGGAAGAAAGTGTCTAAAATTTTCATATACTTTGACTTAAAGATTCCACTGCTAAGCATATTGCCAAGGAAAGCCATATCAAAAAGACAGGCCACATATACACCATAGCATTTTTATCAAAAGTTTCATTTCGTTTCCATCAAAGAACTGGAAATAAAGCAGATGTCCACTGATTGAAATAAGTTGTGATACTTGAATGTAATAGGATATTACTATCTTCCAAGAGATAACTGATGTGATGACTACAGAGAAGCATAGACTTATAATTCAAAATGAAGTAAACAGAATCAGGAAAATAATATACACAATAATTACAACAATGTAAGTGGAATGAGTAACAGCAAAACCATTTAAACTAAAAGGTGAAAAATTTTGCTAGCTGAGCTTATCTACAAAGAAAACATATGAGAAGGGATGCCTCTATCCCCTGTCAAATTCACTCAAATCATCACCTTTCCCTACCAACACACATACATTCTTATTTACAGGGATAAGGAACTATGAAAATGGAACACCACACATATATATGCATTTTATCTTTTAATATATTGTTTAGTTTTGTTGATTTGGTTTTTGTTCTCTTTTTAACATTCTTTTTTATAAAGGATATCTTGCCAGGAAAGGGAAAGGGGAAAGATACATTAGGAAATGTAGATGATATAAAAGCAACAGATATGAATAAAAATTCATTTCTAAAAGAGAATACTTTTATTTTAAATCTTGTTTTAACATGCTACAGAACCAGAATCTAAAGAAAGTGAAAGGAAGAGCAATGTGGTATTGCTAGTGACAAGAAGAAGAAGGTAATGAGCAAAAAGGAAACATGAAGAAGTGGTAAAGAGGCCTAGATACTAAATTTCAAAATTATATTGACCCAAAATGCCACTTGGGGGAGGAAAATGCAAAAAACAAACAAACAAAAAAACCAGACAAAACAGAAATAATTGGTGTGGTAGAGAGATATAGGAAAAGCCAAAGGGAATCTGGTGGGAATAACAGAATTGTTCTAAGTAGCAGAATTTACAGCATTGTGGGTGCCAGCAGGGAAACTAGCATGAGTTAGCTTAATAATTGATAAGAATAATAAGATCTATTTGATTATTAGACTGAAACATGAGTACTGTTGTCATATGTATTCAACAAAAATGTCTACTCTGGGTAAAGCAGTTATAAATTTAAGTGGAGAATGATCATGTTATTTGGGTCTTAATGAGAGAAAAGTAAGAAACTGAACCAGTAAAATAAGTTGTTATTAGCCACATGATAGTTCAGAGATTGGGCGGAATCAGAATTTATTTATCTGTCACTATCTGGGAAAGGATCAGAGCATGGATGGATATTGGACCAATATATAACAAATGACCTGGATTTGTTTCAGATGAATCTGAGCAAAATAATGCCTACTAAAAACTGGAGTACTTACAAAAATTAAAACAAAAATGCTCAACTCCACAATGTAATCCACAATGATCTACTCATTAGAATACGAGTTTACAAAAGGGGTCAGCTAATGATGGCCTGAAGCTCAAATCTGGCTCCTGTTTTTTATAGCCCAGGAACTCAGAATAGTTTTTATATAATTTGTTTTGTCAGTCTTTGATTTGCATCAAAAACAAGATTAGAAACTCATGCTTAGCCAGCATATTTAATTGAATAAATAATGTACAGAATCTCCTTCAATGTTCAAATGCCAAATGAAGAGTGCCATAGTAGGTCAAGGGTGGCAGATAAGCTAAAGGCAATTTTTTCTCATGAAGAAACCCTGTATGGATTAAAAAGCAAGAACTGACAGCACACTTTGGGACTTCAACCCATTTGACCACAAGGAGCAAAGCCAGGGAGAAAGTTCAACAAGATGAGTCCATAATCCAGTTGGTTGGGTAGCTACTACAAAATCAACCATTATAGTAGATCTAAGCACTGATTATCTTGAACAAAGATAGATCCAAATGAACAAACTAATCTATATATTTTGCATAGGAGTGCTAGACTTAGAAGAAATTGAGGAAGATTTGGTTTCAAATCCTTCCTCTGACACTTACTGGGTTATAACCTTGGGCAAGTTGTATAACCTCTCAGCAGCCCCAAACAATTAGCTAAGAATTTAAGTTTGAAAATACTTGCTAATTTGTGATGATAAAGGGAGCATCCATACTGAGAGTTGCCCATAAAAATGAAACAATAGATCCATCCAGATTTTTAAAGAATTAATTTTATCTCACTCCATTGTCATAAGGGGCTCAAATGAGATATTTTCCCCCAACTTAAAGCAATGTATACTTATCAATTATTATTATTATTATTATTTGCATTCTTTTAAAATATTTATTTAAATCATTTACATGTAAGAAATATTTTTCTTGTTTACATATGGTTTATTATTTGATTTCATTGATTAATTTGATACACAGTCCAGGTAAACTTCCCTCATACATAAATGAGGAAACTAAGTCCAAGAAAAAGAAATCTTTCTTTTTACCCCCAAAGGACACATAGTATCACTCAAGCCTAGAGTTTGGTCTTTTGGCTCTCATTCAGTACTCTGCATAGTATGCTATTAGGTTAGGTTCCCCAGCAAAAATCTTTCCTGGACCAGGAAAAGATGAATAGTTAGATGTTGATGTTGATGATGATGATGATGTTGATGATATTGTTGTTGTTGTTGATGCTGCTGCTGCTGATGATGATGACTGAATTTGGAGTTGAAGGTTTTCCTTCCATTTGAACCTTTCTGACCCTTCCCACTATAATGATTAAAAATTTTTTGGAGACTGTCTCCAACCTCTTTTACCCTTCCATTGTTTTGGTCTTCTCCCTCCTTCCCTAATGAACTTCTTTATGCAATATATATTCACCCCATTTTATCTTTTTTCCCATTTCTCTTAGTATTATCCTCTTTTTTACCCCTTTTTTATATATTTTTGACATATCATCCTATACCTGTGATGGCAAACCTATGACATGTGTGTCAGTACTTACACACATAGCCATTTTCAATGACGTGCAGCCTCATGCAGGCTCAGCTCTCCTAAGGGCCCACCCAGGAAGCCTCACACCCATAGCCCTGGCCATAGCCCTGCCCCTGGCTGGCCGCCAGGTGGCTGGGGTGTGTGGGGCTCCCACAGGGGTAAAGAGAAGAGGCACATGGGCAGGCTGGCAGGTGGCAGCCTTTGCTCTTGCAGTGCCCCTGGGGAGAGGTGGGATGGGGCTAGATGGTGGAATACTGGGTGGGGCTCCAGCCCACATGCAATGGAGGAGTGACTGAAACTGATTACCAGACACTTTTAGCACCCTGAAAAATATAGCAATGGCTTTACTCACAATTCTTCCCTCTACATACTTTTGTGAGACCTTATTCTCAGAGTTAATTAAAACCAACAAAAGAAACAGATTGACAGATGAAGTTAGTAGTGTTTGCTTAGGCTTGAAATGGACAAAATACCAACCTTCAACTGAAGATTTAGCCAATGAAATTCAGCAACAAAAAAGCCACTAATGGGCAGGTTAGTAAAAGAATTCCCCCTCCCCCTCACTTATCTTAGTTCAGAGCACTTCACACAAGCTAAATAATATCAAGACCAACAAAAGAAACCAACTGACAAATGAACAAAGAAGTCACTAGCCAGGTAAGTTAAATAATTAGTTTTTGTTTTATTAAACAAAGTTACATATTACAATTATACATTTTTGTTATTTAAACTATAAATATCATGAAATTATTTTTTTCTCAAAGTGACATACTACCCAACACCCTCCTCTTTCTGATTCTTCTTTGCTTTTTATAATAGAGTTTTTTTGTTTGTTTGTTTGTTTGTTTTAAACCCTTACCTTCCATCTTGGAGTCAGTACTGTGTATTGGCTCCAAGGCAGAAGAGTGGTAAGGGCTAGGCAATGGGGGTCAAGTGACTTGCCTGGGGTCACACAGCTAGGAAGTGGCTGAGGCCGGATTTGAACCTAGGACCTCCCGTCTCTAGGCCTGGTTCTCAATCCACTGAGCTACCCAGCTGCCCCTATAATAGAGTTTTATTCTAGATAATCTACTCAAGTTACTTCTGAAAGGCTGACTCTGTACATTTTGTTTTAAAATGAACCAATATTTATTCAACAAAATTAAACCATTATATCTCCCAGCTATAAGAGAAACAGTGATATCTTTACAGAATGATCAGTAGGAAAAGAGATAAACATATACTTATCTTAAAGTATAGTATACTTCTACTCTTTCATTATGACATAGCTATCATAAGGATAGGAAGGCAGATTTGTAAAATAGCAACCCTCTCATCACACTTTTATCAGTGCCTCATTGACACAGTTGGGCCCAGAAAAAAAGATATTTATAGTAAGAAAAACTCCGTGTATTATGTAAAGGGGAAATTTTCTCCTAATTAACATACTCAGATTTATATTAAAAGAATATTAGGTTTCAGAGAGAATTTTTATGTAACTTTATGCCAACTTCCTCCTTTGTATGTTTCTTTTTCCCCAGAGAATTAGATCATAATTTATTATTTCACTCTTAATGATTATTGTTTACATAAATAGCTTTTATACATAGTCATTTGCTACACATTCTAGACTTAGCCAGTTACTGGAATATTTTAAATCATCCTAGGGGATCACTTGTATTTCATTCAGTAGTGTCCTTGCTAGGGTTGGCCAAACACAATAAACTATAACTATACCATGTAATTAACTGAGATCAATTCAATTCAGTAAACATTTGTTTAGCACCTACTATATGCAAGGTAGGATGCAAAGGGCTGGGGAGGCAGCACACAAACAATAGAACAATCACTGACTTTAGAGACCTACATTCTTCTGGAGCACCTATTCTCTGTTAATGATGTGATGAGTTATTTGTTACTAGGAAATATAAATAACATAAATAAAAATTTGACAATGTTATGTGATATACAACCTGGAAGGAAATAGATTGATTAAAACCAGTCACAAAAAGAGGAGATAAGATAATTCATGTAAAGGAAGTGGAAAACTTGAAAGACCTTGACCCAGAGAAAAACATCATAATAATCACCTATTGTTAAAAAGCTTCTTGAATATTTATTTTCCTTGACAGATTAGGGCTTGAAAGTACAGAAAGCCATACTCAAAGTGCTGCATCTTGTGAGAACATAACAAATCACTTAGCTTCTCTGTATTTCCCAATGTGTAAAATGGAGAATATAGACTGGATTACCTCTGAGGACTCTTACAGGTCCATATCTGTGATCTTTTGATCCTTCACCTTATCTATGATAATATGATCTGGAATAGTGAAGGAAATGTAAATCACAGACCTCTGAAACATATACAAAGTACTGTGCTTTGAAGATAAAACTCATTAGGAAATGTATTTTGTAGTAAAAATGCTCATTTATTCTTGATTGTAAGACAATTGTTGATCTGAAAGGGGAAAAAAAAGAATTCCTTTCCATTGCCCAAATTATTCCCATTAGTTGGTGAGATGTGCAGCTCTTCCTTCAGGTAACTATAAGAACTTTTCTTTTTTTTTTCTTCATTATATGAAATATTTTATACATACTATTTTATACTTCAAAGATATATACTTAATTCAGATTGAGTGTCCCATTCACTGAAGAGAAAACAACAATGTAGGTCACCTTCAAAAGTTGCTATTGCTATATATAAAACCCAGGTTGTAGCCAACAGATCTTTCCATCTAAAGGGTAAAAAAATGCGTTCAACAGTACTCTATTGTCACTCACATAAAAACCAAAATGAAGAACTTGGAGGGTTCATACAAGAGGGTGAGATATCGTATTTTAATTATACGAAATGATTTAGGGATTTGTAAAACTTCCAAGGCTCCAACCTGAGCTGTTTCTGAGATCCTATAATAACACAAGTTTCAGTATTCCAAGAAAGCAGCAACAAGGCTGGCCCAGCTCTTACCTCCAGTAGTGTTCAGAGCTGGGCCCGCACATAAAATCAGAAGTTTTTTAGGAAATAGACCAGAAGAATTAATAACACAAAATAATCCCAATATAAAAAGTTATTATGATGACAGGGATATTCCAGAGAATATATGACTCCAAAATATCTATAAGCAAAACTTCAAAGAAAAACAAAACTGGAGCAGAAATTAAACAAGAATCCCTAAAAGAGATAAAATGAGGGATTTTTTTTTGTTTATAAAATACTTTTATCAATGAGAATGCTGGGGGGAAATTTTGGAAAGAAAAGAAATAAGAACTATGATAGCATGAATTGGAAAGAAAATGAATAGTTTGGCACAAGCAGTAATAAACATTACCAAAGCAACAAACTTCCTAAAAATTGGAATGGACCTATTAGAAAGCAATGATTCCATGAGACAGCAAAAAATATTAAAACAATATAAAGTAACAGAGTTATTAACCTGAATGAGTGAATCAAAAATCAATCAAAAGATTGAAAAATAGAAGAAAATGTAAAGTATCTTGTGTCAAAAAGAACTTACCTAAAAAACGTATTTGTGAAAAAACATTTAAGAATCAATTGACTTCTTGTACACTATGACCAAAACAAGTGGGTGCATAATCTAAATTTTAAAAATCTTAAAAGAAAATTGTCTATATATCTTAGAACAAGAAGGAAAAGTGAAAATTAAGACAACTGACCAGTTTCCTTCTGAAAAAATCCCAAAATAAAAGCTTCCAAGTACAGTATCTGAAGTTTCTAAGTCAAAGGAAAAATACTACAAGAATCCAGAAAAAATAAAGAATTCAAGTGCTGCAGAGTCACAGTCCAAATTATACACAATTTAGCAATCATCATCATTAAAGAACAGAGCTTAAAATATGATATCCCAGAAAGCAAAAGATATAGGTTTATAGCCAAGAATATTTACACAAAAAAACTGGATAAATTTTCCTATATGGGAAAAAGCAAATTGACTCAATGAAATAGAGAACTTCCAATAATTCCTGATGAAAAGACCAGAGCAACATAGAAACTAAGGTTCAAGCACAGGAGTTAAAAAATATATAAAAATGAATAATTATAAGGAACTAAATAAGGATTATCAGCTTCATTCAAATATGGTTATATTATAAATATATTCACATAGAACTTTATTTTATCAGGGGTCAAAGAAGAAGTGTAATTAGGCATAGTGTTTCTATTATGTCTTGAACTTAAAAGAACTCTAGAAAAATAGAGCAAGAAGAATCATTGGGGTTGGGGGAAAGGAAGGTTAGGGGAAATTGTCTCATATAATTGAGCTACATGAGTAAAGTCCCATACAAACTAGGAAGGGGAAAGAGTAATTTATACTTAATCCTGACTCTCATCCAAATTGGTAAAAATAGACAAACACACACATACACACACCATTCATTGTAGGGCACAAAAATACGATTTACTTTCTGGGTAAATAGGAGGGAAAGGGAAGAAGATGGAATTAGAGGAAAGAGGGATTAGTCCTAAACTAAACAAACTCTAGTCGTGTACAAATGTTCTTTTTGAACTCTAATGGTGTGATTTTTACTTTCTTTTTGTCCTCTTTTCCTCTTATCCTCAAATTATTGTAATTTCAAAGTTGGTATGTTTATAAGACCCATCAGAGAGACTAGTCTTCCTTGAGCCTGAGGAGGGAGGAATGTAAAATAGAGATTTTGAACCCTGGACTTCAATCCCCAGAAATCCTTGATATTTCCCAGAATTCCCTATAATCTCACCTAAGTCTCCACCTGGGCAAGATCACAATTAATATTTAACTGGCAGTAACACCTACCTCTCCTTCTTCCATTGCAATCATGTAGTAAGTAAGTTTTGAATGGGCTAATCAGCCCTGGTTTATTATTTGTATCCTTGGTTTCTAATAATCCTTAATAAACCTCTTAAAATATAATATTTTGTTACTAGAGACTAATTTAAATTTTACAATGGACAAAGAATAGAAACCTGAGGGAATGTCCATCAACTGTGTAATGGCTAAAAAAATTATGGTATATAAATTTGATAGAATTCTATTGTGCTATAAGAAATTATGAAACAAATTACTTCAGAGGAACTTGTATGAAATGAAGCAAGTAAAATATATAGATCTAGGAGTGTGATTTTTATAATGATAGTAATATTATGAAGACAACTTTGACAAATTTAGGAATTCTGATCAGCACAATAACCAACCATTATCCCAGTGGGTTAATGAAATAACCTCTTAGCTACTTCCTGATAGAGAGGTGAAAGACTCAACATAGCTATTTTAGAAATTTGTTTTGCTTGATTATTATATACATATAAATATTTATGTAAAACATTTTCTTTAATTATCAATAAAGAGAGGGAAGGGAAAGAAAAAAAGACAGATTTCCATTAATCAAAAAACTATATTTAAAAATGTTTTAGCAAAGTATTTGATTTAAGAAATTTCAGGAGCATTACTAGGTTTTTTTGTCAAACTAGAACTCATTCAGAAAACATGCTCTATAAAAGAAAAAATGTATTTGACTATTAATTCTATGAGCTACTTAACTTTGGTGAAAGGATATGAATGTTTGTAGGTGGGGGGGCAGGATAGGGACTTAATTACTAAGAAATTATTTTATACTTTGTGTAAAATGAATTCCCACTAACTTATTTTTCATTAACTTATTTCAGCATCCTTATTTTGTATAATGATTAGGTTTCAAGGAAAAACTGATGGTTGATTCTGCCCAAAATACATTTAGCTTAGCTCTGAAGGTAAGGGGCAGATACAGAGTACTAGTAGGGTGCCAGTTAAAGTTGCCTTTTTTATTTACCTTTCTTAAGTACCCATTAAGTAGAATTATATTATATTAAAACTTAATTTAAAAATTAATTCATGTGCATAAATATGAAGAAGCTCAAAATTCCCTTTGTGATAGGATGACAGTGAAACTTGTTTTGAGTTCATTTCACTAAGATTTAGCTTAAGATTTGTTTCTATTATTCTATGACAAAAATGGTCTGTAAGTCACTTTCTTCTGGCCTCATATTTGCCTCTTTGATGATTCAAGTTTGAAACTCTCACTACTTTGTTTTGTTGAAGTTTGGTATAGGGAGAAGTTGCCTGAAAAAATGCTTTAGTTGTATTTTGCTGGCTGTTGATAAGATTGTTTCTAAGGCACATTTACTCAGAGGGGTATAAGAAAATTAATTGTAATGGGATGTCATTGTTCACTTAATGGACATTTATTCCCATAAAACTCTTTGCAAAACAAATTCACTAGTTAAAGAATTTCCAATTCAGCTCGTCTTCATATAAGTAAATCTCTACAATTCTTGATTTGCAGTCTGAGTGGTTTAATTCTCTTTACAATTCTTTTGCTTCTGAATCTCTGGTGCAATACAAGGCAAAACCAGCTTTGCTAATTTCGCACAGAAATAGAGATACTTACCTCTCTTCTTTCCCTTTTTCCCTACCTACCTGTCCTTTCCACCCCCAAAAGAAAGAAGACATTTGTAATGCTTTTAATTTACCAATTTGGGGAGTGGTGCAACCCTTGTTTTCTAGGAATAGCCTCTCACAGAAGTAAAAGTTCCATATTTGGGTCATGGACAGTTCCTAGACTTATTATCTACAATTCTAATAGCTTAAATGTACAGATTAACTTTAATTCTTAAATCTTATGCCAAATTCAGTTCATATTGATTCATTGTAGACACTGGCACTTCTAGGGATGGGGGGAAGGGCACAAAGATGTTCACAAATAGCAATTGAGAGATTATTAAAGATTTTCCAGTTAGGAAAAAAAAGAACTTACTGTCTTTCTTTAACTTGCCCATTTACTCATATAAATTGTGTTTATAAAATGTGTTCTATAATCATTGTGGAAAGGAAACAAGACTGACAGTTTGTGGGGGAAGGAGCCAACTGTGAGTGGTAGTTGGTCTGGTGACTAGCACTTCCTTCCTGCCCGGTGGGACTTGTTTCCGGTGTTGGGGGAGAGAGGAGCTTGTTCATCCCAGGCTGGAGTGGCATGCTCTTCTTGGTTCAGCCTGAAGACACAGGCTTCTGAAGGTCAGATCTGTTCTTGTTTGCTTTCTATCTACTGCTAAGATTCTGAATTAGGCAAAACTGGACTGATATAGAGTAGATGGAAGTGGGAAAACCCTCCACCAGCCTCTAGGGCCTGGCCCTATACTCTGAAGCTAAGGAAAAACTCCAATTCCAACTGGTTATTAAACTTTATATTATTTGAATTCATAGTCAGATAAGTAGACTATCTTTTCTGGTCATAGAGGGAGCTGAACTTCAGTTCAGTCTTTCCAGGACAAACAGTCCTTATCAGACCTCTGCTGTTTCCTCTCAGCAGGGGGCATCTCCCTCCTTTGCCTCTCCAAGCAATATACCCTCTCTCCCCTCTCTCCTCCATACCCCATACAAATCTCCCATTATTATCCCCCATTTTTCCAATCCTATTTCCTTTCCCAATAAATATTACAGTATGTAATTATAACTATTATTATGTATTGTTCAATGACATTCTATCCAAGGCAGGCCCTCTTGCTGTATCTTTTCTACCTTCATGTTTGTAATAGAAACTAGAGAATGTATGACTAGAAAGTCACTTTGAGAATGACTTTAAAAACAAGTTACCTTTTACTGTTGCAAAATACAAAACTGTGAGTGGAAATGGTTTCTTCTGATTTCATTAATAATGTTTAAGATGTTAGACAATGCAATGGGTAGATTCGTAGATAATGCTGCTGCTATTATCCCAAGTTATCATTAAACACCCTTCCTTTCCTACCTCATTCCCTCCTTTTTTAGAAAAAAATATGCCTTTGGGATTTAAAGTAAAACATTTAGTTTGTTTGCTTTAACTCATCCAAAGCAAAGAATAATTTGGGTCAACATTAGTTTAATATTTGTGAAGTGCCTTAAAGAAGTTCCTGTGTGGAAGGCACTATACCAGCTTACTTTTATATTGTATTGTGTATATATGTACTTTGTATTTAAAATGTTCTTATAACACTAGTTTTATAAAATTATACTTTGTTAGAAGGAATTGCAGCCTTGCAATACTGAATTCTTTGAATATTTCTGAATGTAATAGTTATAATTAATCAGTGACATTTTTTGACTGTTTTACAAATCTCTTTGTATCTTCTCAATCATTTTCTCTAGTGTAATAACATCTACTGGAATAATAAAAAACAGATATAAAAATCTAAAAAAAAATGTTTTAAGGAGAGAATCATTTTTCCAGAGGCAACTCTTTCCACTTTTTGACCATTCAAATGTTAGGAATTTATGTTAGACAGTAAGCCTGCCAAGTCTTTCTTTCTCTAGACTAAAGAAATATAAAAAATTAAATTTAGGGTTTGATTAAATATGAGAATTCTAAGATAATATTGTGGTTGCTGTATTAAAATATTATAGCTCAAGTCAAAATGGCTTTTAGTAGCTTTTATTTACAAAGAGGTAGAAAGAGTAAAAGTAGAGAAAAGTAAGAAGAAGGAAGAGAAAATGTCTAGCCTATTGTGACAGAGGCTGGCACATAAGAAAAGTGCCAGGCTGAAGAGTGTGTGGAACTGATCATGTCAATGGGGGAGGGGCCCAAGGAGGTTGGAATCTTGAGGAGGAGAAGGTTCTGGCTGGAAAAGAGGCTGGTCTCTCAGTTGGGAGAAGCTGAAGAGAGAAAGTTGAATAAGACTTTCTTCTGAGGGTCACCAACTTTTTCCTGTTTGTGACTGGAAATCCTTCCCCTCAACACTTCCCAACTGAAGGGACCCTGAGAAGAGAAACCTGAGAAAAAGGCATTTTGAATCTCTGTCAGACTTTACCTCAGCTCCTGTTGTCTTGGATCTGAACTGTGACCAAAGGACCAAACCCAAGGTCAGCCAACCTGACTTTCTCTCAGGGGCTTAGGCTGGCAAAGCCTGAGTTCTCTCCAAACTTGAGGAAGGAGGGAAAAGGGTTTTAGATAGAGACAGGGACCCCTTTTCCCCCCACTTTCCTTTCCCATTCTTTCCCTGCCAGTTATTCATTTCTATTACCTTGATTGAGTTGAGTTGACATTAAAGTAGTTATTTTTTCCCCAAGCTGTGAATCAAGAGTGAGTGCATAGATCAAGGGGAGAGACATCTTCCTAGGAAGAAACCCTTTGGTCTCTAGTAGTGGAGAGGGGACAAGGGGAACAAGAACAAATCTGGGAGAGCAGCCATAGCTAAGGGGGAAGGTAGAAGGGGGAAAAATCTTTAAACCCGCCCCCTCCTCTCTCTGAGCCAACTCTAAACATCAGCTGTGCTCTCCTAGATCCTGTCTCTTTACCATCCCAAATCTCTTCTCCATTACATCTGTTGTCTCCCCTGAACCCCGCTTTGAGAAGGGAGGTCTCCACTCTTTTCCTCTCTCTCATATCAATACAACTGGCACCGCAGAATTTGACAGAACCCCCATTTAAAAAAAACTTTAGTGACTAACTGTCACCAACTGTCATCAACTTTCAGTTGCAACTCCTAAGGCTAGCAGCCATTGTCACTGGCTCTGCTTAGGAGTATCCACACAGGATCTAAGACATCTTAATTACTGGTAGAGGGGAGTAGAGGCTTTTCACCAACTGCCATTCTGGGTCAGTTGGAACACTGGGGAAGTGAGACAGTGTGAAAGGGGCTGTACTAGGACTGTCAACTTATAGGATCTAGCCATCGTAAATTTTGCTCCAGTGTCTGGCTCAACCCTAACAAGACTCATTAACTTTCAGCAAGAGGACCCAGTGGTATCTTATGCAAGGGTCCCATCTACCCAACATCCTCCAAGAAAGGAAGGCCTCTCTGGAACTAATCGCTCCAGAAGCCAGGAAAGGAAAGACAGCTACTCACCCATCCAAGATGAAGTCCAAAGGAGAAGATCCAAAAGAAGTCCTCCAAGAAGCAGTCCAAAGTCAAAGTTAAGGTCCAAGCCCAAAGTCTAGTTCAAAGCCACCTCCAAAAGCCAAGTCACTAGCCAAAGTCCTCTGGACAGGAAGTTCAAGACTTTTTATAGTCCTTTTTCCACATTACTTCCTGTCCCTTCCTCCATTTTATGGGAACCAATTGCAGTCTTTCAATTTGCTTAGTACCGCCCAGGGAATGGTTGTCACTCACAGTAAGTGACTTGGGAACTCCCTTACTTAGTGTTAAGTAGGGATGTTTACATTTTTAGTTGATTAATTTAAAAATTCTGATTAATAGACAAGGAAAGTTTGATTCACTCTTCACAAATCCAAAGTTCCTTCAAATAATATTCATATGGCATGATCTCAAAAGTCTCCATAATTTTAGTTCTGTTCTAATCAACGTTCTTTCTCCTTCTGAAATGTACCACACTCTAAGCAGAATTTTTTCATGCATTCATAATATAGATAATTCTTATAAAGATTTTGTAGAGATGAAAAGTAAGCTTATGGTTTAATAATTCCTGGCATTGCATTAATCGACTTTTTAAAAGTAATGTGATATTTACCATTAGTTTAGAATCTTTCCATCTTAGAAATATATTAAAAATTATTTGTTGAGTGCCTTTAAAATTTAGTCAGTTCTAACATGAATTTCTTCTATGTATTTCATTAGGACCAGCTACTTATTCCAAATTCATCTTTCTAATGAACAGTTCTCCTTTATTACATAGTAAATTGAATGCTATAGTCAAATGAGTCTGTTTCAGTACTATCATGGATGAGAAGAAATAATGATCTAAATATTGAAATATCTGTTTCATTCCCCATATATTTGTTATCCTCATCCAAACTTCATCTATAAATGATTTGTAGATGATTTTATTTTGCTTTTTCTCAAACAAAATTCTTTACATTACTGTTTTCTCCTCAACGACACTTTTGCAGTATAAAATGGCAGGTAATTTTCCATCATTGTTATATAATGCTTTGCAAATTAGTTTTTGCTTTACACTGTTATTATTCTTAACCACTGTTTCTCCTCTTGTCAAGAAGATCAAATGTTCATTTACTGGCTAAGGAGATCTGGGGGACATGTCAGTCTCCTCATTATGATGACTATTTTGTATTGGTTAAACTTTTCTAAGATATGGTAATTGTTATAACTCAATGTCTTTTTTTATATTATTATTTTTCAAAGTTTGTATCTTATTAAAATAGGTCAGGTTGTAGTAAAAGGAAAGAAACACCAACTATATATCGAATAAAGACTCAACTTCTGGGTCAGGACAACCTAAGTTCAAACTCTACCTGCCTCTTTCATATAAAGAATATGTAATCTTGGTGTTGTCATTTGAGAAATGACACTTTCATTCTTCCTAGGTATTTCTTTAAGACTGTGAGTGGCAGAAGGGAAACAATAAACTGGGAAAAAAATTTTGTGACAAATTTCTCTAATAAAGGACTAATTTCTCAAATATATAAGTCAAATTTAGCAGAATACAAATGATTCCCTAATTGATAAATGGTCAAAGGATATAAATAAGTCATTCTCAGATGAAGAAATCAAAGTTATTAATAACCATATGTAAGGATGGCAAGGGAGAAGCTTAGCAGATCCCAGCATTTTGATGGACAAGGCATAAAGGTAACAGTTTGGAGACATCAAAGGATTGTGGGTAGAGAACAGTGAGATGAGAAGAATTCTGGCCAGCCCAACACTTCCTGCTCTATACTGGAAGGAGGATGGGTCTTCTTCTTTGTGGTTGAGAGACATCCGAAGCCATCTGGGAGAGACAGAGAGAGAGAGAGAGAGAGAGAGAGAGAGAGAGAGAGAGAGAGAGAGAGAGAGAGAAGACTTAGATTTCCCTGCCTATTCTTTGAAGCTTTTTTCACCTAGAGAGCTTTCTACCACCTTCCTCCAACTGCCAGCAAGAGCCAGTGACACTGAAGAAGGTTAGCTTGGACTCTCACAACTGAGTCAACTTTCTGACTTCATTTCCGGGTCTCTCCTAGCCTTTCTTTGAACTGCTTTAATTTAGAGATTAGATAAATAGTAATATAGAATAAAGAGCACTGATAGCTGGAAAAGGGGGCTGAGTCCTTTGAGGCTCATCATCCTGCCCCTTGATCCAGCTATTTGGGGTTTTTAGCATCCTGTTCTTTTTCCCCCTTCTCAACCTTCCTTCCCCATTCCAAATAAATTCTTTAGTTCAAGTCAGAATTTGGTTGGCCTGTTCCATAACAAGAGGGAAGTTGGGTGACTGAGAGCAGGATTCAAGGGTGAATCCTATCTCATCTGTGACAAAATTAGACCTGGCTAGCAACAATCCTCCATAGAGAAGGGTCTGACAACAATCCCTTGCTCTATAGCAGCTGACTGGAATATCAACATTTTCCCTAAAGCTAGTCCCCACATTGGTGGTCACAGGGATAGAGTTTTAAAATATCCTTCAGGGAAGAGACAGAAGGTCTCCTTTCTGTCATTCTAGAAGTCCCTTAAGCTCTGGTTACAGTTAACCCAAGGGAGGGAGAGAGCTTCTGTCCACCAGCAGTTCACACCTCAGCCTCCACAGTTTCCCTCACCTGTTTCACTGTAGCCTACATCTTTCCAGTGAGACAAACCCATTCAGCCCTCTCAGTTTAAAAAGAAGGAAAGGTCTCCCTTCCTTTTTTTTTTAACACATATGAACAAAATTATCTAAATCCCTCTTGATTAGAGAAATGCAAATTAATACAACTCTCAGGTACTACCTCACACCCATCAGATTAGCCAACACAAGAGTAAAGGAAAATAATAAATGTTGGAGGGGATGTGGCAAAATTGGAACCCAGATACAATGTTACTGAAGTTGTGAACTGATTCAAGCATTCTGCAGAACAATTTGGGACTATGCCCAAAGGGCTATAAACTGTGCATACCTTTTGATCTAGTAATACCATTACTCGATCTTTATCCCAATGAGATTTTAAAAGGGGAAAAGGACCTGTTTGTAGAAAAATATTTAGAGTAGCTCTTCCTGAGGTGGAAAGAATTAGAAATTAAAGGGATGCCCACCAATTAGGGAATGGCTAACCAAATTATGGTATATAATGGTGATGAGATACTTTTGTATGAAATAATAAGCAGATTGATTTCAGAAAAAGCTGGAAAGACCTGCATGAACTGACCCAAAATGAAATAAGCAGAACAGTAGAACACTGTACTCAGTAACAGCAATAATATACAATGATCAGCTAAGAAAGACAGCTATTCTCAGCACTACAGGATCTAGGATAAGTCTGAAGGACTTACAACAAAGAATGCTATTGACCTCCAGAGAGAATTGTTGGAATCAAAATGAAGATTAAAGCATACTATTTTTCACTTTAGTGTACTTGTGTTATTATTTGGGGGCTTTGATTTTTATGAGTATTCTCTTATAGCAATGATCAATATGGAAATAAATTTTGCATGATAATACATGTGTAACCCAGATCCAATTGCTCGCTATCTCCAGGAGGGTAGAGGGAGACAAATTTGGATATTATAATTTTGGAACAAGTATAATGAAAATTGTTGTTGCATATAATTGGGAAAATAAAATATATATTTGAAAATTTATTATAAAAAGACTCAGTTGCAGAAACCTTGCTGGACTTCCTAAAAAAACAGGATTAATTTCTTAATTGCAACTTACACAAGTACTTCGAAAGTGTTTCTTAATTCTAAGTCTGAGTTGCCTTATTCTACTTCTCGACATACACTGGGTTACTCCACATGCTTTGAGTTCCACTGATCTCCCTTCTATCCTAGCAAGGCAGGTCCTTCTTGTTATCCCTCTAAGTTTTCTTCAGCTGAAACCCTGCTTCAGCTGCCCCAAAATTTGTTTTTATGATGTGGGCCTTTAAAGCCCAATCCAAATTACATCTCTTCCATAAAATCTTTCTGTGTGACTTCAAGTGGGTTAGTGAAAAGAAGATTGGATTTGGAATCAAAGTTTCCACGTCTGAATCTCATTTTTGCCTCTTTTGTCTTAAGTACCTTAGGTACTTCATTTATTATCCCTGAACCTGTAAACATTCCTTACTCTGCCATCTTGGCTGCCATAAGTGGAAATTTTAGGTTATTTTATTCTAGCAGTCAGCTCTTCGACCTGCTACCTGAGTTTTTATGTAGCAATCACTATTGGAGGAACAAACAAAAACAGGTAAGTATGATTTACATGCACAGTGAGGCTGAAAGAGACAAGAAACTGATGCAGAAAAGCTTTTTTTTTTAATTTTGGATAGGAGGGCAACATCTTTTATGGCCAGAGTTGTCACAACAAATGCTCAAGTAGGAAATAAAATGTTTCAGGACACGAGCACCCATATGGAAGTAAGAAAATAAGGGGGAGGAGTACAGTAGGATTCAAATAAATACTAAAGGTTAGTGAAGTAAAACCAAAAAGCAGAAAGAAATAATTTATTTTTTCTCTACATTATAAAAAATATGACTTACTTTACAGAATCTCTGAAGACTAGCTTTCTGAGATTCAAGTGCCCCGCTGGGTTTTGGCTTTAATCAAGACTAAGATTAAATTTTATTAATAGCACTGAGTTTTATTTGCTCAATTTAGAAGAAAACATTTTGGATATATTTTTTAATAATTCCTGTCCAAATTTCAAACTTCTACAGTGCTTCTACATTATGTGTTAGTAATGAAGGTTTCTATAATTACAATGACTCATTGCTAGATGTTGGGCTGCTGGAAGAAGATAATGTAATCCTCAATGAGAAAGCACTACAGATTCCTTAGGCCTTATTTCGTTTTGGAAACATACTTTCAGGAAATATGACACAGATTATACAAAATTTGGCTTTGTGAGATTAAAAAATACTGGTGAAATCTGACTGATTTTGTGGCTTCAAATTTGTCACAAAATGGCAAAAGTGAACATAAAAGTTACTGTGTGAAAACAAAACAAAGAAAAAATTTAAATAATAGAAATGAGTGAAAACTGAAGGACATATAGATTTAGAGCTGAAAGAGATATGTAAATCAACCCTCTCCTTTTACAAATTATAGAATCCAAGTCTTCTGGCTGCAATTCAGTGTTTTGTTTTGTTTTTCCACTGCTTGATACTACCTCCAAGGGCATCTAGGTGATACCATAGTGTATAGAATGCTGGGCCTAGAGTTAGGAAGATTCATATTCCTAAATTCAAATCTGGCCTCAGACCCTAGCTGTGTGACCTTGGGCGAGTCACTTAACCCTGTTTTGTTTTTTTCCCCCCCATTTCCTTATCTGCAAAATAAGCTGGAGAAAGAAAGGGCAACCACTCCAGTATCTCTACCAAGAAAATTCCAAATAGTGTCATGAAGAATCAGGAATATCTTAAAAATGACTGAGTACTGCTTCTAGGATACAACTAAGTGGCTCAGTGGAGGGAGCTGGGGGTATTCTGGGAGGACGAACATCTCTGGTATGAAGGCTTGCCAAACCCCTTTCAGGGCTGCTCATCCATTTTTAGTGTCTACCTTTCACCCAAGTCTCACCTGTGGCACACTAGAAGCTGTAGCATGAGTAGTGCCTGGTACCATCTTGGTGATGAGCTAACACAAGTTGAGTTGTCTATCGCAAGCATGTGAAGATTTTCCCCTACAAAATGGGCACATGAGAACAATTTGTTCCAACAGCCACAAAGATGGCTAAAGCAGGCACTGTGGAGTGCTTAGAACTTGGTGGGATACTGAAGATGCCAAAGTCATCTATTGTGTCCTGAGCCATGAACAGTCATTCTGACGTTTGTCTTACCACTGGTCATCCATGACTGGAAGAGTGAGGCTGATGTTGTACAGCTCTGCCTCACTTAAATCTAATTAACATTAAAATCAAACTTCACCCTTTGATGTCATTGGTGCTCTTTGAAAATGAAGAATTAGCAACAACAACAAGGTGGCTCAGTAGGTAAAGAACTGGGGCTGGAGTCCAAAAGACCTACCTTCAAAATTCAGCCTCAAACACTGACTGTGTCATCCTGGACAATTCGCTGAACTTCTATTTACCTTAATTGGCTGGAGAAGAGAATGACAATCCACTTCAGTATCTTTACCAAGGAAACCCTATGAGCAGTATGATTCATTGGATTTTGAAGAGTTGAACATAATTTAAGGACTGAACAATAAAAGCAAGTTCTGCTTCCATAACACACACATCTGGCACTTCAGCAACTTTCTGAAATTTATTCATTTTGCTTATCTAAAATTTAAGATTTGGGATAAATATTTTATGCACTGGTTTAATAAATGAGATTATCACAAGGCATGATACTGAAGTGAGAAAATGGCATGTGGGAGAAGGGGGAGTACAGTTGGCATCAAATAAATACTAAAGATTACTGATATATATGTATATATTGTATGTTTAAGAACTGAGATTATTGCAAGGTATATATGTATACATATCCATATATTCAGGTATGTACATATACATGTTTTTATGTAGGTATATCTATAAATATAGTGGAAATTTCAGGAATTATTGGCAATCTGATTCACATTTGAAAAGGATTCCAATTTGAGTTAAAAGAGATCTCTTCTTTTCCCTCCATCCATCCCTCTAGCTATTCATCTTTATATTTTTTCTTTGAAAGCACAAAGTATTTTGGTGAAAGAGGAAAGAAAAACTACTAAGGTATCTGAACAGTAGAAAACATAAATAAAATAAAAGTGAACACTAAAAGATGAAGTAGTAGCCAATTTAGTTAAAGTGTCAATGAGATGAATGCTATAAAATCAAACAATGAGACCCTGAAGAAATAGATAGCTAAACCCATCTGGTCCTGAGCCTTTCAGTTGCAAGTCTCTTCTCAGAAAATGCAGTATCTCTATAACATAACCTGATAAATGTTCCTTAAGTTGTTTGTTATACTACCTGAGGATCAAAGTACTGTACACAAGCTGTGAAGAATTGCCAGCCCTTGGCAATGGGTGATGCTTATCAACTTCATGGGGCTGAGCCCTGTGATTACCACTGATAAATCTCAAGTTTTCACTTGTAAAGACTGGCAGACTCTTTCCTTAGTGCTGGATAAGGGTCATCAGTCCTGCGTGGATGAGGTCGACTTGACAAGCAGAAGACTCCCAGCAGTCCTCTAGCAAACAAAGCATAGATCTTTTATGAAATAAATCCTGGCCTCATTGAATTTCCCATGTTTCCTCAATCCAGATTTGCTAAATGATGGATACTTCTGGCTTGATCCTTTCTGGGTCTTTAAAGTTAAGTCTCCTTGCCCTCACATCAAACAGTCTGAATCCTAGTGAACTTGAACTTCATTCTATGCTCCTATCTGGATTTCCACCCCCTCAGCTCAGAATCACAACTTATCAGGGTTGAAAACAGTGACTTGCTGGAGTCTCTCCTGTGGGTTCCCAAGATCCAACTGTTAATTTTGTGGTGTGAATATTTTCCCCTCAGAAACTGTCAAATGCTATAAATGAGGACTTGACTTATTGTGTTGCTGATTATTGAGATATAAGAAAATCATGAAGCAACTGTTAATAATAAAGATTAACTTAAAAGTATTTCATGCATATATGTTTTTCCCCCCCAGGGAGCCATTTATTAGAGATTTACCAATACATTTCTTGTTGAAAATGTAAAGATAGGATTAACTCTCCCTTTGTCTATTTTTAGCTAAACAAATCAAGAATTTAAGTAAGAGTGTTGCAAGTCACTTACTAGAGTAAGCTCACACCTCCAAAGGTTACAGGCATCCCCTCTTGGGCAGTGTTAGGCAAATTGAAAGACTGCAATTGGTTCCCATAAAGTGGGGGAGCAAAAGGAAGTAACATTGAGAAAACTGCTTTAAAAAGGCCAGCCTGAGGCCTGATGCTCTCACTCTGCATAGGTGAGCCAGACTGGAGGAGGAGGCTCTTTCCTTGGACCTTGCCCTGGTGAGTGGAGTGATTCCTTCCTTGGTTCTTTGGTGAGGAGACCCTCTCTGCTCATTGGCACTTTGGTGGGACATCCCCTTCAACGTGAGTTCTGGTGAGATTCTTGGCAGCCTAAGCCTCATGTGCACTGAAAGTTCTCTGTGGATTCTTCAGTGTCTCCTGGCACTTCAGATTTCGGCTTCCTAATTAGGATTTTGGATTTTAGTGAGATTTGCTTTCGGATTTGCATTTGTAGTCTGGAGATATTAGGATTAAACTCAGGATATATGTAGCTAGGCAGTACTTTCTGTCTCTTTATCTATATTTTCCACTTTCACTCTTTCCACCTCTTTATAAATAAAGTTGCTAATATTTATTTTGATTTAAGCTGTAATTTTTTTAAAATCAGCGACCACAATATTTAGAATTCTTGTATTTAGCATGAATATAAATTCTTCTTTATTTGAAAAAATTTATTTAGTTAATTAATTTAGTATATTTTTCCATAGTTACATGATTCATGTTCTCTCCCTCCCCTCTTCCTACCCTCCTCCCATAGCCAAGGAGCAATTCCACTGGGTTTTACATGTGTCCTTGATCAAGACCTGTTTCCATATTATTATTTGCATTAGAGTGATTGCTTAGTCTACATCCCCAATCATATTCCCATCAACCCATGTGATCAAGCAATTGTTTTTTCATCTGTTTTTCTTTTTTATTTTTTTAAACCCTTACCTTCCATCTTGGAGTCAATACTGTGTATTGGCTCCAAGGCAGAAGAGTGGTAAGGGCTAGGCAATGGGGGTCAAGTGACTTGCCCAGGGTCACACAGCTAGGAAGTGGCTGAGGCCAGATTTGAACCTAGGACCTCCCATCTCTAGGCCTGGCTCTCAATCCACTGAGCTGCCCCCTTTGTCTGTTTTTCTACTCCCACAGTTCTTCCTCTGAATGTGAATAGTGTTCTTTCTCATAAGTCCCTTGTAAGAGAAGAGAAGGAAGAGAGGAGGAAAAGGATCTCTTTACTTTCACAATCCTATTTCCTCTTTCTCTCCATCATCCTTATCACTTCTAATTGCTGCATTACACCCACAGAATTGTCCAGGATCATTGCATTGCTGCTAGTAGAGAAGTCCATTACATTTGATTGTACCACAGTGTATCAGTCTCTGTGTACAATGCAATGTTCTCTGGGTTCTGCTCCTCTCACTCTGCATCACTTCCTGGAGGTTGTTCCAATTCACATGGAATTCCTCCACTTCATTATTCCTTTGAGCACAATAGTATTCCATCACCGACATATACCACAATTTGTTTAGCTTAAATTTAAATTTTTACAAAAGAGACCTCAAACCTTTCTGGCACAAAACATACCTGAATTAGAATGCCTTTAATGACATACTTATCAACTCAAGCCTTTGCTTGAAGACTTCTGTTAATGGATAATAAAACATACAGCAACCCACTCTAGTTATGGGCAACTCTAATTGTTCAGAAGTTCTTTTTTTCTTCATCAAATCTAAAGTTACATGAAGAATTTCTAAACACCGCTCGTAATTCTGCCCAGTATCAAAGACTAACTTGTGTTTGTCAACCTCCAGAGAAAAAAACTGATATATAGACATAAGAAAGATATACTTTTATATATACATGTATATATTTTTTGTCAAATGATGCTTCCCTAGTTCAGGGTGGGGAAAGAGGGAGGGGAATATCTGGAACCTTAATGTAACAAATAAATAATTCTGTCCAATAATGGCAAGCAAAAACAGTCTAATCCCTATTGTATGTCACTTAGTCAAGAAACATTTATTATTTGTTTTCCATGTGCCAGACCTCATGCTGTGGCAAAGATAAAAGGCAAAAATATATGGATTGTCCCTACCCTTAAAAAGTTTATATGCAAATGAAAAGGAGGAGACACAAATTTAAAATTACATCAAAGATACATACAAAGTAGAAGGAAAATAACTGTAGAAGAGAAAATTCAAGTGAGGACCAGGAAAGGCTTTTTTTTTTTAAACTCTTACCTTCCGTCTTGGAGTCAATACTGTGTATTGGCTCCAAGGCAGAAGAGTGGTAAGGGCTAGGCAATGGGGGAGGAAAGGCTTTTTGCAGAGAGTGACATTTCAGCTGAATCTTGAAAGAAGCTAGGGATGTCAAAAGGTAGAAATGAATAGGGAGAATGTTATAGGTTTGAAGGACAGCCATTACAAAATCATAAATGTTGTGAGGTGTAGAGAGGTACCCCTGGGGTTCGGGAAAGATATCTTTTGCAAGAATGAAAGAATCCGAAACTTAGCTTAAAAGTAAAGAGAGAGATTTATTAGTAATGTTAAATCTTTGGCCAGAAAGACAGCATGAGTGGAACAACCTGGAGGTTGCTCCCAGAATGCCTACATTATTGGGTTTTTATATTCTTCTACAGCAGTGAGGATGAGACTCTGGAGCAAGGGGTTGGGAGGAGGAGATTTGCCTGAAGGTATGAGATGGTTCTCATGATTTGGAGGACAGAGGGAGAAAGGGAGGGAGGGAGAGAGAGAAGAAGGAATGGAAAGAGGGAGAAATGGAGGGAGGGAGAGAGAGAGAGACAGAGTGAGAGAGGGAAAGAGAGAGAAAGAGAGAGAGAGGGAGAGAGAGATGGAGACAGAGACAGACAAAGAGAGAGAGGGGGAAGAGAGAAAAGGGAAGAGAGAGAGAGAGAGAGAGAGAGAGAGAGAGAGAGAGAGAGAGAGAGAGAGAGAGAGAGAGAGAGAGAGAGAAGATGCTCTATTAAAAAGTAAGCCCCTTTAAGGCATAAACTCATTACTTTTGTGGGGTTTTTTGGCACATTCTCTGAAACTACTTTCCCAAGACCCACTAGGCTGGGTTTCTAATACACAATTACTATATTCTCTCTACGTCCTAGGGTTAACTTGGAGTTGGGGAATGGAAAGTAGTTCTAATAGTTCTATAGCAGACAAACCCTCACTTTGCATGACTTCCTCATAATTTTGAATTGATATCAGTTACTTGGTCACATTGAGTTTACTTTTTGTAAGATGATAAAGTAAAACTTTTTGGTACAAACATCCCCTTTTAAAAATCCCTATAAAAAGTCCCAATAAATTATGATTTTAAAAAGTCCAGAATATAGTTTCCCATAAGTACCTGCAGAATCTAAGGAAAAGTCGGCTCAAGTTTAAAGAGTACATGTATTAAAGTGGTAAATCATATCTTTTAGTCACTTGGGAATATTTCAGCTTTTTCTCTTGGCTATATGTAAAAACCTGAAGGGTTCTTTCCTCAGGTTGTCTAGTTTTTCCTTATATCCCAGTACAGACACCATGTCACCTATTCCTAGGCTACTGCTAGTGCTAAGACATTTATGGGAAGCCCTCCATCATCCTACCCTCAAAGTTAAGTTCACTAGGGGTCCACAGGGTGGCTCAGTGGATTGAGAGCCAGGCCTAGGGATGAAAGGTCTTGGATTCAAATTTGGTCTCAGCTCTTTCCCTGTTGTCTGACTTTTGGCAAGCCATTTAACCTGTTGCCTAGCCCTTATAGCTCTTCTGCCTAGGAACCAATTCACAGTGTTGATTCCAAGGCAGAAAGGTAAAGACTTAAGAAAAAAATGTTCACAAGACCAAAGAAGATACAAATTCAGCTTAGAAATTGCCTCTAAATTAGGCAAACACAGAATAGTATACATGTCAGACCTTTGGGAAGGGAAAGACTTTAAAACCAAGCAAGACTTAGAAAGAGTCACAAAATATAAAATAAATAATTTTGACTACATCAAATTAAAAAACTTTTGTACAAACAAAAGCAATGTAACTAAAATCAGATGGGAAACAACAAATTGGGAAACAATCTTCATAAAAACCTCTGACAAAGGTTTAATTACTCAAATTTACAAAGAGCTAAATCAATTGTACAAAAAATCAAGCCACTCTTCAATTGATAAATGGACAAGGGACATGAACAAGCAGTTCTCAGCCAAAGAAATCAAAACTATTACTAAGCACATGAAAAAGTGTTCTACATCTCTTATAATCAGAAATATGCAAATCAAAACAACTCTGAGGTACCACCTCACACCTAGCATATTGGAT
Organism: Monodelphis domestica; assembly: GCF_027887165.1. Lineage (NCBI taxonomy): Eukaryota > Metazoa > Chordata > Mammalia > Didelphimorphia > Didelphidae > Monodelphis > Monodelphis domestica. The sequence continues at coordinate 305,048,585 of NC_077229.1, read as the reverse complement.
AACATGACAGAAATGAATGCTGGGGTGGATGTGGCAAAGTAGGGACATTAATTCATTGCTGGTAGAATTGTGAATTCATCCAACCATTCTGGAGTTCAATTTGGAATTATGCCCAAAGGACAAAAAAAGACTCTCTGCCCTTTGATCCAGCCGTAGCACTGCTGGGTTTCTACCCCAAAGAGATAATAAGGAAAAAGACTTGTACAAGAATATTCATAGCTGTGCTCTTTGTGGTGGCCAAAAACTGGAAAGCGAGGGGATGCCCATCAATTGGGGAATGGCTGAGCAAATTGTGGTATATGTTGGTGATGGAATACTATTGTGCTAAAAGGAATAATAAAGTGGAGGAATTCCATGGAGACTGGAACAACCTCCAGGAAGTGATGCAGAGCTAAAGGAGCAGAACCAGGAAAACATTGTACACAGAGACTGATACATTGTGGTACAATCGAACGTAATGGAATTCTCCATTAGTGTCAATTCAATGTCCCTGAACAATCTGCAGGGATCTAGGAGAAAAAACACTATCCACAAACAGAGGACAAACTGTGGGAGTAAAAACACCAATGAAAAGCAACTGCTTGACTACAGGGGTGGAGGGGACATGTCTGAGGAGAGACTCTAAATGAACACTCTAATGCAAATACCAACAACATAGAAATGGGTTTGAATCAAGAACACAAGTGAAACCCAGTGGAATTGCGTGTCAGCTATGGGGGGGGGGGGAAGAAAATGATTTTTGTCTCCAATGAATAATGTTTTAAAATGACCAGATAAAATATTGTTTAAAAAATAAAATAAAAAGAAATTGCCTCTAGAAGCATCCAAAACCTAACCCTAATAGCAAGACCAAAGTCAGGACCCAGGTTGGAAGAATGAGCACACATACACACACACACACTCAAATCTCACCCTACAAAAGCTATTACTATGACAGGCAAGTTTCAGATTCAACTCAGGAGAGAGAATGATTCTAAAGTATCTATAAACAAAACAACAACAGCAACAAAAATAGCCTAGGGACAAATTTAACTAGAATTTCTGGAAGAGATAAATCAAGAGGTTTCTTTTTTTAAACAGTCAAAATGTTTTTTTTTTTTTTTATAAATGAAAAGAAAGGGCTTGAGGGGAAAATATGGAAATGAAACAAGCTATGGATGAAAGAGTTGGATAGGGAATTTGCAACTTGGCACAAGAGGTATAAAATTTTGCCCAAACAATAAATTCCCTGAAAATTAGAATGAACATGATAGAAGCCAATGAAATGTTTTTTTGAGTCAAAAGACCAAAAAGAAGAAAATATAAGATATTTCATAACAAAAAATCTAGTAATCATAATGAGGAAAGATTATTTAAAAAATCATTAAACTCCCTGAAAAAAGAGAGGGAGAGAGAGAGAGAGAGAGGGAGAGGGAGAGGGAGAGGGAGAGGGAGAGGGAGAGGGAGAGGGAGAGGGAGAGGGAGAGGGAGAGGGAGAGGGAGAGGGAGAGAAGGAAGGAAGGAAGGAAGGAAGGAAGGAAGGAAGGAAGGAAGGAAGGAAGGAAGGAAGGAAGGAAGGAAGGAAGGAAGGAAGGAAGAAGGGGGAAAAGCCTATGCATTACATTTCAAAAAATTATGAAAGCCAACTGTCTAGATCTCTTAGAAAGTGTATCTGGGAGTGGTTGTGTTATAATTTGATGACCTTTAAAGAAGTGGAAAGGGAGAGGAAGAGAAATAGACTAATGGCAGAAGAGAAAAGAATAGAAGAAGTTATCTCATATACTCTGGGTATACAAGCAGAAGTCTATACAAATAAAAGGGAATATAAGGTAGAGGTTTTGTGGGCCACAATCAAACTTTACTGTCATTTGAACTGATCAAAGGAGAGAAGAATACACACATAGGTGGATTTAGAAATATATTTCATTCAACAGGGAAACAGGAGGAAAAGGAAGAAGAAGAGGAAGAGATAGGGTAGATTAAGCAATGGATTAATCCTAAGTAAACAAACTCTAGGGATGTTTATATATATATGTATATATACATATACATATATAAATAATATAATTATAATTTTAGTGGCCATTTTTTGTGGTGGCAAAGAATGTGAAAATGAGAAGATATCAGAGAATAGCTGAACCAATTATGAAATATGAATGTGATAGAATACTATTATTCTTTAAAAGATTATAAAGCCCTACACCAAGATAAATTCAAAATGGGTGAATGACTTAAACATAAAGAAGGAAACCATAAGTAAATTGGGTAAACACAGAATAGTATACATGTCAGACCTTTGGGAGGGGAAAGGCTTTAAAACCAAGCAAGACATAGAAAAAATCACAAAATGTAAAATAAATAATTTTGACTACATCAAATTAAAAAGCTTTTGTACAAACAAACTAAAATCAGAAGGGAAACAACAAATTGGGAAAAAATCTTCATAGAAACCTCTGACAAAGGTTTAATTACTCAAATTTATAAAGAGCTAAATCAATTGTACAAAAAATCAAGCCATTCTCCAATTGATAAATGGGCAAGGGACATGGATAGGCAGTTCTCAGATAAAGAAATCAAAACTATTAATAAGCACATGAAGAAGTGTTCTAAATCTCTTATAATCAGAGAGATGCAAATAAAAACAACTCTGAGGTATCACCTCACACCTAGCAGATTGGCTAACATAACAGCAAAGGAAAGTAATGAATGCTGGAGGGGATGTGGCAAAGTAGGGACATTAATTCATTGCTGGTGGAGTTGTGAACTGATCCAACCATTCTGGAGGGCAATTTGGAACTATGCCCAAAGAGCGACAAAAGAATATCTACCCTTTGATCCAGCCATAGCACTGCTGGGTCTGTATCCCAAAGAGACAATGGACAAAAAGACTTGTACAAAAATATTCATATCTGCGCTCTTTGTGGTGGTCAAAAACTGGAAAGTGAGGGGATGCCCATCAATTGGGGAATAGATGAGCAAATTGTGGTATATGTTGGTGATGGAATACTATTGTGCTAAAAGGAATAATAAAGTGGAGGAGTTCCATGGAGACTGGAACGACCTCCAGGAAGTGATGCAGAGCGAGAGGAGCAGAACCAGGAGAACATTGTACACAGAGACTAATACACTGTGGTATAATCGAACATAATGGACTTCTCCATTAGTAGCGGTGTAATGTCCCTGAACAACTTGCAGGGATCTAGGAGAAAAAACACTATGCATAAGCAAAGGATAAACTATGGGAGTGGAAACACCGAGGAAAAGCAACTGCCTGAATACAGCGGTTGAGGGGACATGACAGAGGAGAAACTCTAAATGAAACTCTAATGCAAATATTGACAACATAGAAATGGATTCGAATCAAGAACACATGTGACACCCAGTGGAATCACGCGTCAGCTATGGGGGGTGGGGGGAGGAAAATTAAATGATCTCTGTCTTTAATGAATAGAATAATGCTTGGAAATGATCAAATAAAATATCATTTAAAAAAATTATGAAGGGGATGTCTTCAGGAAAACTTGTGAACAGTTGTATGATCTGTTAATGAGTAAAGGAGAATAATTTAAACTATGATAATCATAATGTAAAGAAAAATAGCTTTGAAAGACTAAGGGACTCTGATCATGACAGTAACCAACTATTGTTCCAGAGTACTCATAAAGAAGTATGGCAAACCTCTCCATAGAAAAGATCCAGTGCACAAATTTTCTCTTTGTGAATATATATATTTGTAAAATGGGGTATGTTGTTTGTTTTTCTATCTTTCTCAGTGGGATTAAGGAGGAAGAGAAAACAGATTTTCATTAATTGAAAACAATGCAAATTAATTTAAAAAGAAGAAAGAAGGGGGAGTTATAAGGAAGGAAGGTAAAAAATATTTTGGAAAACATTGTTCAAAAGGGAAAAAAAGAGAAAAAGCAAGATCTGTTAACCTTAGAGAAACTTTATGTCTATCTCTACTTTAAGAAAGTTGCGAGGTTCCAGATATATTTTTAAAAAAATTTTAATGAAATTATTTTCATTTATACATAGAAAACAACTGGTTACTAGCATAGCAGTAATTCCTTTTTTTTCATCTAGGGAAAAAAAGAATATTTATAGGTTCTGGACTAGGTTGGAATTTGATCTCTCCTTTTTCCCCCTCTGAGAATAAATTTTTATATAATCATGTGACAACAATATAGCCTTCATGTCAAGAAAATCAGGATTCAGTTCCTGATTCTGGCACATGACAGCTGTCTGACCTTCTGACAATCACTTAACCGTTCAGTGCTCCCAAGTACCCCTCTAAATCTAAGACTTTAAATGCATTGTATTTATTGATCTACTTTGTTAAGGATCATTTCTATACCCCAATTATCCACTGATTTCCTACTGGAGAAATCAAAGTCTACTAGGGAAAAGAGAAAAGAAAAAAATAGTATAAGAATATGGACATAGGCCACTTAGTCAGACAATCAGGATTTATTAGGCATCCACTATGTGCCATGAACTATACTAAACTCTAGGAATATAAAGAAAAGCAGAAGTTAGTCCCTACCATCAAGAATCTCATAGTTTAATGGAGGAGATGAAAATGACATGCAAGCATATACAAACTATATACGATATAAATAGGAAGTAATCAAGAAAAGGAAAGCATTAGAATTTTTAAACCCTTTACTTTCTTGCTTAGTAACAACTCTAAAACAGGATAAAAGTTAGGCAAACGGGATGAAGTGATTTGCCCAGGATTATATGTCTAAGTAGGATCTGAGACCAAATTTGAACCTAGGTCCTCCCAACTTCTAGTCAGGCACTTTATCCCCTGTGCCACCTAACTGCCCTGGAAGGAATTAGAATTAAAAGAGATTGGGAAATTTTTCCTGGAGAAGGTAGGATTTTAACTGGGACTTGGAGGAAGCTGGGGGAAAAGAAGGAGAGAGGATTCTAGGCATGTAGCAAAGCCAAGAAAATTCCCCCAAATGAGAAATGGAGTGTCTCTCTTATGAAACATCAAGGAGGTCAGTGTCACTAAATCAAAGAATACATTAAGTGAATAAAGTATAAAGAAGACTAAAAAGGGGGGGAGCAGGTTATGAAGGGAATTGAACACTAAACTTTGGATTTGATCTTAGAATTGATAAAGAGACACTAGAATTTATTGACTACTGGGGGGTTCATTTCCACCTTAGGGAAATCTCTTTGGTGACTTAATGGGGGATGAATTGTTGTAGAGAGATATGTGGCAGGCAGACTCAACAGCAAGTCATGCAATAAATAGTCCAGACATGAGTTTTGTACCAGTGTATTGGCAGAATTAGAGAAGAGGGGAATTTTTGAGACATATTGCAAAGGTGAAATTGATGCACCTCGGAAATAGTTTTGGATATGAGGGGTGAGAGAGAGTGAGAAATCAAGGATGACACCTAGGTTGTGAGCCTGGAGACCTGAGAGATGGAAGTGCCTTCCAAATAGGGAAGTTTAGAAGAGGTGAGGATCTACAGGGGACAACATGAGTTCAGTTTAGATCAAGTTGAGTTTAAGATGTCTACTAGATATCTGAAAGGCAGTTGAAGATGTGAAACTGGATGTGAGTAGAGAAGTTAGAGCAGCACAGGTAGATAGAATTATCAGCATAGAAATGGTCATTAAATAAATGGGAGCTGATAAGATCACTAAGTCAAGTAGTAGAGATGGAGATGAGAAGAAGACCCAGGATAGAACACTGAGGGACCACTACATTTAGAAGTCATGAACTGGAGGAAGATCTAGCAAAGGGAAACTAAAATTGTATAAACAGGAACTTCAGTGACTTGAGTTCCAGAAATCTAAGCATTATTATGCTTTGAGTATCATCATCATCATCATCACCATTATCATCAATAAAAACAACCACAAATATTTAAGTGCTGTAAGAGTTAAAATAGTTGAGGCCATAAACTGTAATGATTAAAATTAGTGGAAGACTTAAATTGTAGTAGATATAAGAGTGGATGGTTTAAATTGTGACCGCAGAAAATATGGTTTCAAGGCAGTGTCTTGTTTTAAATCAAATATAAGGTGGTCACCAGGGAAATATTCCCAATTATGAAAATATACCCAAGTCAAATGGGTTTTATAGAGATTTTAATTAATACAAATGAGGAATCAAAGAAAGAGAGAGAGAGAGAAAAGGAAATAATGAGAAAAGGATAGGCCGGCCCAGGACAGCCCTGGCCAACCCAGGCCTAAGCCTTAAGAGAAAGATCAATCAGTCCTTAATCACCCACCACAAGATCTGTCCAAGCAAGGATTCTAGTGTTCAGAGAGACACCAGGCCAGCTCCATCTCAGCTGACTCCACCAGCTGAAATGTCCTGAATCTGAATGTCTCAGAATGTCCCTTCAGCTCTATCTGAGCTCCTATTTAAAGGGAATTTTCTCCTATGTCACCTCCCCTAAATTCTTACATCTACCAATCACAGTCGACGTTTTTCAAAGGACAGACCATTCTTAATTCACAACTAAGAAGTCTAAACTTTTGAGTAATTCACACCTGAGTAGACTAGAATCTCTGAGTAAGTTCTCACCCCTTTGCTCCTTGTAAGTTCACAAGTTGCCTGACCTTTATAGGTACTTAGCACCCCTTTGTATTAGTTCTAAAAATAGGCACAGCTTAAGAACTTTTTGCCTTATTATAAGTATGGGTTTAAGTACTTTTCATTGTTTAACAAAGAGTTTACAACTTTATCTTCCCCTAAAGTATGCTTAAGTAGGGGTGGAGTAGAGGTCTTCACATTCCTATCTAAGTAGAAGTCTCACATTCCTGATCTAAGTTCCTTCATTGCTCAAAATGGGGAATAGTCTTAACCCAACCTTATGAAGTAGGGTCTGGGAATTTTTTAAGGTTCACAGTACTTGCCATATACCAGGCACCATGTAAAATTCTGGCAATATTTTTAAAAGGCAAAAACATTCTCTGTACTTATGAAACTCATATTCTAATAATAGAGATAACATATAAATAAATATGAGGATACCAGAGTTATATAGTATTAATGGGAGATCATCTGAAGGAAAGCCCTAGGAGTTGCAGTGGGTAGGAGAGGAATGGACTCTTGAAGATGACAGAATTTGAAGACAGACTTGAAGGAATCCAGAGAAGTCAAGAGATAAAGATGAGGAGGAAGGAAGTTCCAAGCATGGGATGATAGCCAGTGAAAACAGATATGAATTCAGGAACTGAGTCTTATGAATGGAAGAGGTAGAATGCCAGTGTTGGGGGATCACAGAGTAATGAAAAGAAGTTAGGTGTAAGGAGCCTGAAGATGTAAGAAAGGGTCAAATTGTGAAAAACTTTAAAAGCCAAATAGGATTTTATATTTGATCCAAGAAATAATAGGGATCTATTGAAGCCTAGGGGACAAGGAGAAAAGGGAAGGGTAAGATCTGTGCTTTTAAGAAGATTCTTTTGTTAGCTGAGTGATAGACTGGAATGAGAAAAGACTTGTAATAGGGAGGCCAAAAAAAATTGTTACTGAAAAAATCTAAGAATTAGGTGACTGGGGAGTTGTACCAAGATGGTTGCTAATGATGAAAAGTTAAAAAACACACACAAGATTTGTCAAATAGAATGGATATGGGTGGCCAGTGAGAGCCTGAATAATGGAAAGGATTAGTATTAGGAAGCCTCAAGACTTTGTTCCAACCATAGTATATTCCATGTTCCTACCATGTTCTAACCATAGTATATTCCAAATTTTTTTGACAGTTGTAGCACTATAATTCTAAGTCGGTTAGAACCTTTAGTATATTTATTGTAGACTGACAAATACTTTTGTGTTATGTTTTAAATGAACCCTTTTATAAGAAATTCTCTTTTTTAAAAGTATTGTAGAGTCCCCTCAACCTCAAAAAGAATTAAATGTCTGGGTAGAGAAGAGAACAGGCCCCGTTGACAATAGCAATCTGCTTTACAACGTGATTGATTTCCTGAAGAATTGAGCATTTTATTTTTATATGTTAGAAATACTTGGCAGAAAGATCTCATGTAAAATCTATTAGTATACACTTGTTACAACTACTCCCAGACAATTAGCTGATGTGGTCTATATATTTGATCTCTGTGCAGCACCCCATTACTGTCAATGGGAATTATGTAGGTGTAACAAGAGGAGAACCATCTCCAATGTCTTTTTACACAGAAACAGATTTACTACAGAAAAAAACTGCCAGAAATAATCAGCAACAAGCTGTGGCCATGTGAGATTTGCACTAAAAGTCATCAGCAGAGCTCAGCTGCTCATTTTCTTCTGTACTTACAGTCCCCAGACTAAAGTATGGGTTCTTTGATAACTTGTGACAACCGAAAAAGTCTGTCAAAACCATTTCTGGTAAAGGCTTCTGGGAGATAAATTTGCATACTGCCTTCCATACTTCATGGATCAGCAATCTTATTGTTTTGGGTTCTTTCTCACCTGGGACATGTTATGAACTCTCCTTGCCTTCCCATTCTTTCTCTGGAGTTCATATCTCTCGCTTCTCATAAAACCACTAAGGAATATCAAGCCCATTTTCTGGAAGCCTTCATTTAGATTGCTTTACATTCCATAGATGCTAGGACAGTTCTTTGCTGCTTACTTTTTCCAAGCACATAATAAGCATTTCTTAAGTGCTTACTATCTGCCTGGCACTGTGCTAAGCACTGGGGATGCAAAGAAAGTAAAAAGAAACTAAAAAATTAAAAAGATACAGAGAGGGGTGGGGACACAGAGAGAAAGAGACAGAAAGAAAGCAAGAGAGGGAGAGAAACAGAGACAAAGAAAGAGAGAGAGAAGCAGAGAAAGAAAGGAAGAAAGAAAGGAAGAAAGGAAGAAAGAAAGGAAGAAAGAAAGAAAGGAAGAAAGGAAGAAAGGAAGAAAGGAAGAAAGGAAGAAAGAAAGAAAGAAAGAAAGAAAGAAAGAAAGAAAGAAAGAAAGAAAGAAAGAAAGAAAGAAAGAAAGAAAGAAAGAAAGAAAGAAAGAAAGAAAGAAAGAAAGAAAGAAAGAAAGAAAGAAAGAAAGAAAGAAAGAAAGAAAGAAAGAAAGAAAGAAAGAAAGAAAGAAAGAAAGAAAGAAAGAAAGAAAGAAAGAAAGAAAGAAAGAAAGGAAGGAAGGAAGGAAGGAAGAAAGAAAGGAAGAAAGGAAGGAAGGAAGGAAGGAAGGAAGAAAGAAAGGAAGAAAGAAAGAAAGAAAGAAAGAAAGAAAGAAAGAAAGAAAGAAAGAAAGAAAGAAAGAAAGAAAGAAAGAAAGAAAGAAAGAAAGAAAGAAAGAAAGAAAGAAAGAAAGAAAGAAAGAAAGAAAGAAAGAAAGAAAGAAAGAAAGAAAGGAAGGAAGGAAGGAAGGAAGAAGGAGAGAGAAGTAAGAAAAATTCAATCAAATTTTTAATTCTTTAGGGACTGTGGTGTCTAATATTAAATAACATCAGAAAAATATTGTTAAAATGAGGGGAGACAATAATGATAGTCATTATAAGTACTCTGAAATTTACTGAATGTAGTCTAGCCTAATTTCTTCTTCCTATTCTATACCCAATTCATTGTCCTTCATTACCTGTCCAAGATTTAAAATAGATTAATACAATAGAATAATGTTAGAATCTAAGAAATGAGCATTCTGTATCTATTAGGTATTTACTATGTGTATGCTAGATTTTTTTTAGAAAGGTCTGAATTATTCTAGCCCTTGATGCTATTAAAATGTCATTCTCAAATAGAGATAGGTGGAAAACCTCTTTATTTGTAAGATTTTTTTAATATTGATAATTTAGGATAGTGCAACAAAGGTTGAATATGTAAAATTTATAATCTTAACAAGTAATACACTTTGTTGAAGGAGTCTTTTAAAAGTAATTTTGCTCTACACTCTAGCCAATCATCCAGTGATGTTCTCTTGATTGCTCTTTTTTCAGTAATAATATTGTTCATGAATTTTTGAGTCATTCATTATCACCTAATTTTGAGATAAATTGAAAATCAGTCCTTCAGTGCTTTCCAAATTGGGTCATATCCAGAATGATTTTTTTTTCTCTGTATACTTGCTCATGCAGCTGTTCTTCTTGACCTCATTTTCTTAATTGCCAATTCTACCTCCTCATCTAGCAGTCAAGACAACAACTAAAAGCATCAGACCTAAGGTATTAAAGTCCCAATGTGGTAACCACTGCCAATGATAATACATAGTTAAATGAATGCTGACAAATATCCAGATTTTTGCATATTGTTCTCATTTCAATTTCATTTATAAATGGTCTTTGAATGACCTGCACTACAAGATCAAAGAGACAGAAGGAAACATAGAGGCTACTGAATCCAATCTTCTCATTTTATGGAGGAGGAAACAGGCTGAGAAAGGAATGTTATGTACCTAGAGTCCCAAAGTAATTGGTTTATAGAAGATTTGAACTCAAGTCCTCCTCACTCCACATCCAGAACTCTATCCATGATGCTATATAGATACACTTTGTTGAAGGAGTCTTTTAAAAGTAATTTTGCTCTACACTCTAGCCAATCATCCAGTGATTAACTATATCACATATAGTTGGGTCTTACGTCAAATTTTCTGCCGGTTTGTTCTTCTCTTTCATTAGTCTTTATTGTTTTTTGAGTTGATAGTATGTATAATGGGGTGTATGGGGTGCTCAGGGAGGAGTAATATCTCTGGTATGGAGGGCTTGTCGTGCCCTCCTAGGGCAGCTCTCCAGCCTCTGACCCCCACCTGACACCCAGCTCTCACTTGTGGCTCCCAGTAGCTGCTAGCATGTGGCAGCGGCCACACCCCGGGCAACGGCTTCGACAGGCCGGCTAAACCCTGTGAGGGTAGCCATCGGGTCGTCGTGGACCCCTGGTGAACCAGGGCTTTGCTCACCCAGCATGTGAAGACTGCTTCGGCTGAACAGATGGAAGAAACCAATAAGGAGGTTCAACGGCTGAGATGGCGACGCAGCAAAGCACTGTGGAGTGCTCAGGGCGTGTTGGAGCACAAAAGACAACAGGGCCATCCAATGCAGCTGAGGACATCTCCAGGTGTAATGCTTTTTCATGCCACTGGACCCAGGCTTCCAACGCTGAGAGAGTGGGACTGTCTCTGTGCATCGACTTTTCCACTTAAATCTCCTTCACGCACAAATGTTTTTGTGCACACTCATCTACATCACAGATGAAAGCTCACAAAGACAATCGTCATCCTCGGTTACCGAGAGACTACTACTACTACTACTACTACTACTACTACTACTACTACCACCACCATTTTGGCGAAGAGGGAGAATGAGGAGAGAAAGAGGGAATATAGATTGTAAAATATCAGGAAAAATTATTAAAATTATATTGCTGCATAATCTAGAAGAATATAAAATTAAATAAAAATAATAAAGAGAAGCAGCAAAATGTTTGTCTCTGCCAATACACCCTTGTCCTCATTTCAAGAATTGTGAGAAATAAGAATTCCCAAAACACAATGACATTCCATGGAGTAAAAACAATTTAGTGGGGTAAGGCTTAGAATTCATATCTTAATAAATATAATTAATCACCCTTCCCATTTATTTGATAACCACTGCCAAAAACAACATTCCATGTATCTGTACAGATGATGATCTTTCATGAAACTATAGGTTTTCTAATGAATTATTTATATACTAAAATTTCATATCATCTTGAGCTACAGATAGATATTCTTCTCAAATTCAGTCTAGATTTCATGCCCAGTATTTAAGCAAAAAACAAATTAAGAAAAGAAAGTTGATATATGGTACAGACTATGAGTACCAGTGCTGCTGTTGCATTTGTATTCAGAAACTCAAATCCACTCCCTAGAGGATTCACCAAAATTCGAATATCCAATTTGTTGTCAAGTCCTATCAGTTCTACATGTGCATCTCTTGTATAGATTCCCTCCTCCCCACTGACTGCCACCACCCTGGGTCATACCCTCATTTCATACTTGATCTATTGTAATAACATTCTGGTTGGCCTCCCATCCTCAAGTATCTTCCCTGCAGGTCTAGCCATGTCAAACTCTGCTCCATTTATTAAATTGCAGTGACTCCATACTACCACCAGGGTCAAATATATGAATGTTCCATCTGGCTTTTAAAGCCCTTCATAAGCTACCTTTCCAGACTTCATACATCTTATTCTCCTTCACATACTCCACAATTCAATGACACTGACCTCTTGCTCTTCCCCACACAAGATATTCCATCTCCTAACTCCTGACATTTTTGCTCACTGTCCTCCCTAAATGTAGTCCTCTTTCCTCCTCGCCTCTATCTCCTAGCCTCCCTGGAATCCTATAAGTCTGAGCTAAAAACTTGTCTTCTAGAAGAAGCATCTTTGATCCCTCTTAATATTACTGTCCTCTCTCTGTTTATTGGTCCCAGTTTATCCTGTATCTATCTTGTTTGTACATAATTGCTTGCATGTGTTCTACCCCATTAGACTATGATCTTCTCGAGACAGGGGAGTATTTTGTTTTGTTTTATTTTAGTTTTTTGTTTTTCTTTATGTCCCCAGCACTTAGCACAGTTCCTGGAACATAGTAGAAACTTAAATGCTTCCTAATTTGTCTTGACTTCTGATTCTATTTTTGTGCTGCCAGAGATAAAATAATGGTATAAACTGAATTCCACACTCTGGCTCCCACCTACTTTTTCAGTCTTGTTGAATTTTGTTCCCATTTAGTTATTTTCTGTTTTAATCAAAAGCTAATTACTAACTGGAAGGACCAAAGAAAGCTAAATGTAGAAAACAGCATTTCGAATTAAGCTTTTTTGAAAAGAGTAGCAATTTATTAAGGGAGAAGGGAAAGAAAGATATAGCAGGCATTAGAATAGCATGAGGAAAGCAATCAAAGGAGGAACCTGTAGGATGCATTAAGAGGATATAGAGAATGCTCCAGGTTGCCAAGAATGACAAAGTGGTCTTATATTGTGGAGGGCCTTGAATGTCAAAAATTAATTTTTACTTTTATCTGTATATTAGAATGTGAACGCCTCTATTAAAATCCAAGCACCTTGGGGGCGGGGACTATTTTGATTCTCTCTTTATCTCTTGCACTTAACACAGTGTTTTTCACATTATGAAGACAATAAATTTTTCTTAGCCTAACTAAGAATTAATTGGGTACTGATATGAAGGATGGATTTTAGGAGAACAAGTGCAGCCTAGGAGGGTTATTTGGTTACCTTGATGATCCAGCTAGGGACGAGGGAGTGCAAAAAGGGTCATTATTAGGATGGTGAGAGATAAACAGAAAGGAGAGGACTCATGGTAGAAATATCATGGATGCTGAGTCTACCAAATGTGTCAACAAAGTAGATGTGAGAAGTAAAGGAGAGCAAAGGGTCAAAGTTAACACCCAGATTTCTGGCACAAGAGACCCAGAAACTCTGAAGCCAGTGGGACAAATAGGTTTGGGGGGAGAATATGATAGTTGAGATTTGGCAGAGATAGGTCTTGAATGCAGCTTAGGACTGCTGTTACCAATGCATTTTTTCCTAAAAGCAATGTGTCCCATTTCATGATTCCTACAGTGTCCCATCAACCACCTCTAAGTATTCAGAACTTTCTCTCAGTAGCACAGCTAGACCATGCAAATGTCAAGAATTGGCATCGAGGTTTCAGCAGAGCATTCAAAAGCATGTCTGTTTGGCTCACTACAAACCCTACAGGGTTCCAAGAATGTCATTGCTTGAGCTCAGCATGCTTAGCTAATGCAGTATGGAGAATGAAATTATGAAGCCCATAATGCAGTTTGGATGAGAAAATGCATCAAAGGGGGGACATTTCTTAAAGATATTCTACAACCCAAAAACAAAATTTCAGTGCCCATTTGTATTCTTGAGTGTGTCCCAGCACTTGGGAAGACTGAGAATATTCAGACGCAGCAGTCTTCTCTTAAATCCATGCAAAATACTTTGTTTGATAGGATGTGGAGGTCATAGAGCAGAACTAGAAAAGAAAAGTGAAATAATCTAGTAATACTGCTTTAGCAAAGTAGTTTCAGAAGTTTTACTTCAAAATGAGATATATCAAGCCAAAATTAATTGTTGTTTGATCATTTTTTCAGTCATATATAACTCTTCATGACCCCATTTGCAGTTTTCTTGGCAAAGATACTGAAGGGCTTTTCCCCCAGATCATTTTATAGATGAGGAAACTGGAGCAAACAGGGTAAAGTGACTTGGTCAGAGTCACATAACTAGTAATTATTTGAACTAGGATTTGAACTCAGGTCTTTCTGATCCCAAGACCTGGTGCTCTATCTTTTGTTCCCCCTAACTGCCAATAAAATCCATTAGGTTACTTTATTAAACCTTAAGCATTTTCAGCTTTGAATGCTCAGGTGCAAAGGAATTCTGCCTTTAGCAATACATAAGTAGGGAAACATATCAATTATAATATTCATAATGTTCTACTAAAATCTTTTCCTGGGGTCATGTCTTAAAACAGGTATCCTTGAGGTTTCAAAGATCATGCCAACTGAGCACAAGCTCTTACAGTTATACCTAGTTAGATAGATTTTGATGATAGAATAGATTTTGATGATAGAGTCATTGTTTATCATTTGAGAACCAGTCTATGTTTATCACCTGAGACTGGCTAAAAGGTGGTGAATTTTCCAACCACAGAAATTCACCAAAACATCTAAGATATATAGGGTTTGTTTGGTTGGTTTTTAACCCTTATTGAACAGAGCCAAGATGGTAGAGTAGCAGCACAGAAAGCTGAAATCACTCTGGGTATCCTCACAAACCAACCTTAAAACAGCACCTCAAAATGAATATAGGAGTCAGAGAACCTAGAAGAGGATCAAATGTAGTAACTCTTGCAGAAAACAACTATAGGCAGAGAGGGTATATTTCACTGGCATGAGAGGGGAGCCAGAAGTAAAACCACACACAGAGAAGTACAAGCCTCCCACCCCTCCACCTACTGTGCCAGGTTCCAATCCTGGGCACAAGCCAATGTTGAGACTCTAGGACTCAACTAAGCCAGCAGCAGAGCAAATCACACCCACCCTTTGAAGTCCCAAGGCCTGGTACAAGTCTGCAGTGAAATCTCAAGTCCATGGTGTCTGTCCCATTCACGATTGGCCCCAGGCTTCATCACAGGGCAATCCTGTGTACACTGGGCTGATATAAGCCCAGAGTGAAGTTTGGAGCTTCTGCTCAAATCAGCAGTGAAGACCCAAACCCCAGAGCATCCCTAGAGCAACCTAAAAATTATTGGACTTCCTGAAAGTAATGATAAATTTTAAAAGCCTAGACATCATATTATAAGAAATTATCAAAGAAGATTGCCCTAATATTCTTAAACAAGAGAGTAAAATTAAAAAATGAAAGAATTCACCTATCACCTCCTGCAATCCCCAAATGACAATTTCCAAGAATATTATAACCAAATTAAAGAGCTACCAATCCAAGGAGTAAACACTCCAACCAGTCAGAAAGAAACAATTCAAATATCGTGGAGCCATAGCTAGGATTATACAAGATTTAGCAGCTTCTCCTTTTAAGAATAAGAAGGCTTGGGAAATTATATTTCAGAAGGCAAATGAATTACAACCAAGAATCACCTAGCTTTCAAAACTGACTATATTCTTTAAGGGAGGAAAATGGTCATTTAATAAAATAGAAGATTTTTAAATATTCCTGATGAAAAGACCAAACCTAAATAGAAAAATCTTATGTCCAAATACAAGATTCAATTGAAGTATTAAAAAGATAAATGAGAAAGAGAAAATTTAGGGATTCAATAAGGTTGAACTGTTTATATTCTAAAGATATTTGTAACTCAACATTTTTATCATTAGCAGAGCAGTTAGAAGGAGTATACATAGAGGGAACAGGAGTAAGCTGTTTAGGATGACATGATATTTAAAATGGCGGGGGGTGAAAAAAAGGATTGGACACAAAAAAAATGGAAGAAAGAAGTAAAATGAGGTAAATATCACTTAAAGAGGCACAAAAAAACAGTGGAGGGAGGATGAAGGTGATGATGGTGCTTAAACTTTACTCTCATCAGAATTGGCTCAGAGAGAGAATAACAGTCAGATTCATTGGGGTATAGAATCCTATCTTATTCTATAGAAAAGTTAGAAGGGAATTAGAAGGGAGAGGGTAATTAAAATAAGGGAGGGGATATTAGGGGCATGATTATGAGCAAAATACATGTGGAGGGACAGTGTGGAGGAGAAAGTACAAGATTAAAAGGGTAAAACAAGATGAAGGGGAATACATAGATATTAATCATAACTGTTAATGTGAGTGGGATGCAATTACCTATAAAATGGAAGCAGGTAGCACATATGTTGTTTTCCAAAAACACATTTGAGGCAGATAAATAAACAAGGAGTAAAGGTTTATGGGGATAGAGTAGAACTCATTGAATTTCAACTGATTTAAAAAAAAAGCAAGAGTAGTAATCATGAACTCAGACAAAACTAAAGCAAAAAAAAAAAGATCTAATTAAAAGAGATGAGGAAGGTAATTACATTTTGATAAAAGATACCACAGACAATGAAATAATATCAATACTTAAGATATATGCACCAAATAATGAGAAACTAAATGAGCTTCAGAAGGAAATAAACCATAAAACTATACTAGTGGGGGACCTCAACCTTCCTTCTCAGAACTAGATGAATATAATCAGAAAACTAAACAACAAAGAAGCAAAAGAAGTGAATGAAATTTTAGAAAAGTTAGTTAATAAAGATTTGGAGAATACTGAATGGGAATAAAAGAGAATATACCTTCTTTTCAGCAGCACATACTACATAAATAAAAATTGATTCTGTACTAGGGCTATGTTGGTGAAGATGTGGTACATGTGCCCCAGTGTGCCAAAGTGTCTGCTCTGTTACCCCTCTCCACTTGAGAACAATGTTCACATGCCCTGCCCTTCTACCAAGTAGCCCAATGTGAGTACTTCCTCCCTCCTGTCTGGGGTAATGCTAGGGGCATTATAAAAGGTTCTCTAATGCTGTACTAGGGCATAAAAACATCACAACCAAATGCAGAAAAGCATAAATAATAAGTTAAATCTTTCTGATCATAATACAATAAAAAGTATTAACAATAAGGGTTCATGGAAAGACAAATTAAAAATTAATTGGAAACTAAATTATCTAATTCTCAAAAAGGGATGGGTCACAGAACAGATTATAGAAACAATTGATGATTTCATTCAATAGAATGATAAAGAGGAGACAACATATCAAAATTTAAGAGATACAGCCAAAGCAATACTTAGGGGAAATTTTATATCTCTGAATGATCATGTCAACAAAGAAGTAGAGAAATGCAGATCAATGAATTAGACATGCAACTAAAAAAAAACCTAGAAAAAGAACAAATAAAAAATCCCCAGTTAAATATTAATTAGAAATGCTAAAAATCAAAGGAGAAATTAATGAAATTGAAAGTAAAAGAACTATTGAACTAATAAATAAGACTAGGAGTTGGTTTTATGAAAAAAAGAAAGAAAATAGAGTATTGGTTAATTTGATTTAAAAAAGGAAAGAAGAGAATCAAATTACCAGTATTAAAAATGAAAACAGTGAATTCACCACTAATGAAGAGGAAATTAAAGCAATCATTAGGAGCTATTTTACTGAATTATATCCCAATAAATCTGACAATCTAAGTGAAATGGATGAATATTTACAAAAATATAAATTGCCCAGATTAACAAAATAGGAAATAGAATACTTAAATAATTCTATCTGTTAAGATTAAAAATTTGGTTTCTAGAAATAAAAGTATTATAGTTTATGAGGTTTATTAAAGATTAAGAAATAAAGAAAATACAAAATAAGAAAGCACATGCCTAGGAGGTCTGACAGGCCCATTCAATTTCACTTACACTACATCTTGAGAGACACGTGTGCTTAGAAGCAGAAGCAGGGAGTGAGAGCCCCAAAGTAGGCTGAGAGTCAGCTTAAATACAATTTCTATTCTCGGCCTAGGTGGGAATTCAGGTGAGGTTACAAAGCATTCTGGGAAGTGGCCAAGGACTTCTGGGAATTGAAGTTCGGGATTCAAATCTCCATTTTTATTTATCTCAGAAGAAAAAATTGAACTTCAATGAACATCCTAAGAAAAAAAGTCCCAGAGCAAGATAGATTCACAAGTGAATTCTATCAAACATTTAAAGAACAATTAATCCCAGCACTATATAAACTATTTAGCAAAATACACAAAGTAGTTCTACCAAATTCTTTTTATGATGAGAGGTAAACCAGAAACAGAATAAGAAAATTACAGGCCAATTTTCTTAATGAATATTAATGCAAAAATCTTAAATAAAAGCCAGGCCCAAAGATGGGAGGTCCTGGGATCAAATCTGACCTCAGACACAATCTAGCTATGTGACCCTGGGCAAGTTATTTAACCCCACCATTGCTTAGCCTTTACCTCTCTTCTCCCTTGGAACCAGTACATAATATTGATTCTAAGAAGAATGCAAGGGTTTTTTAAAATCTAAAATAAAATACTAGCCCAGAGACCATAGCATTATATCACAAGAATTATTCACTATGACTGAAAGAAGGATCCTGTATTTTCACTCTGTTGCACATTGCATTTTTCCTTTTCCCTTCATTCCTTCCTTTCATAATCAGGTGGGATTTATACCAGAAATGCAAGGTTGGCTTGATATAGGGAAAACTATCAGCATAATCAACCATACCAATAACAAAACCAAAATAAATAACATGTTTATCTCAAAAGATGCAGAAAAAGCCTTCAACAAAATACGACAACCATTCCTCTTAATAAAAAAAACATATAAAGCATACAAATAAGTGGGACTTTCCTTAAAATAATAAGTAGTATCTGTCTAAAATCATTAGTAAGTATCATCTGCAATGGGGATAAGTTGGAAGACTTCCCAATAAGATCAGGAATGAAGCAAGGATGCCCATTGTTATGTATTAACTTGTGCAAAAATATTTATAGCTCCTCTTTTTGTGGTGGCAAAGAATTGAAAACTGAAGGAGCATCCATCAACTGGAAAATGACTGAACAAATTGGGGTATATGATGATAATGGAATACTATTGTGAACAGGATAATTTCAGAAAGAATTGGAAAGACCTACATGAACTAATATAGAGTGAAATAAGCAGAACCAGGAGAACATTGTACACAGTAACTGAAATATTGTGGGATGATCAAATGTGAGACAGTTATTCTCAGCAATACAATGATCCAGGGCAATTATTTTTTTTAAACCCTTACCTTCCATCTTGGAATCAATACTGTATATTGGCTCCAAGGCAGAAGAGTGGTAAGGGCTAGGCAATGGGGGTCAAGTGACTTGCCTAGGGTCACACAGCTGGGAAGTGTCTGAGGCCAAATTTGAACTCAGGACCTCTGGGCCTGGCTCTCAATCCACTGGACTACCCAGCTAATTCTGATGGGGCTTATTATAAATAATGCTGTCCACCTCTAGAGAAAAAACTGTTGAAGTCAGAATGTAAATCAAAGTATGAGATTTTTCACATTAGTTTGCAGAAGAGAGAGAGGTGATTGGGTAAGGGGATATGGAAACAGTAAGTGGAGACTACACTATTAAAAAGGAACAGTTAGATAGCACAATGTATAATACCAGGCCTGGAGTCAAGAAGACTCATCTTCATGAATTCAAATCAAGCATTAGATACGTACTAGTTATGCAATCCTAAGAAAGTCACTTAACCCTTTTTGCTTCAGTTCTTCAGTGGTAAAATGAACTGGGGAAGGAAGTGATAAACCCCTCCATTATCTTAGTCAAATTGAATCAGACACAACTGAACAACAGCAACTCTATCAAAATGTTTGTCAATGAAAGGAAGAAAAAAAATAAGATGATAGTTTAGAAGTGTAACACCACTGATGTTAAGTACCATTAAGGAAGGAAGCAGGACTTATTTAGATGATGTCTCTTCCATTGTACTTAGTTGGATATTTTGGAAACTCTATACATAATAAATATTTGCTCAATTAATTAATTAAAGAGAATGGTTAAAATAGAGGATACTTAAACATATTGATAGTGTAATATAACTGTCATATGAGGGCAGGGAGAGAATGGAGTCTTCCCTCCCTGCTGGGGCAGGACCAGAATGAGTTAAAGATGGAGTAGAGTCAAGTAGAGAGGATGGATTGTCTTTCCTCTCAGCTCTCCCTGACGAACCCCACTCTGCTTGCCTTTCAAGACCTTAACTTCTGTTCCCTCAGAAACCCTGGCTAAACAGGCTTGATACAGTTAGCTTCTCTCTCCCTGGGGAGAGAAGAATATCACTCCCCCCCCAAACTTCAAGTCTCTCTCTAAATGTGATGAAGTCAGTCACTTGTTCTTATTAAAACTGTTTATTCTAAGGGAACAAGGCAAGGGATAGGGCAGATGAGTTTAGAAGGGAAGAGGGAGCAGGGAGTCCCTAGAATAACTGAAACCCCTTCTCCTGAAAGTCTGGCAGATCAGGCTTTGATGATCTGATCCCCCCCCCCAATCAGTTATTGAAGTCCTGGGTCCAGTTGAAGTCCTTTTGTCTTCTTGGGATATTGGATCAAGCTTTCACAGGAGGAGATGAGTGCTGGTTCAGAGATCCCCCCAGTCCACCTTCTGGTAGCTTTTCAGGGAGGAGAAGAATCTTTACAACTGTTTAGTTCAGCTCACTTCCTCTCCTTTCCCATAATTCTCTCTCCTTCCGGCCCCTTCCCCTGTTCCTTCAGAATTCTCCAGCTTGCCAGATCTGCTTCTCTCTTCATGTTATCCTAGAGATCTTTTCATGTTATCCTAGAGATGAAGAAGATTTGTAATATTATACAAATCTTCTCTTACAATAGGCCGAGAGAAAGTTGGCAACAAAGGAAGAGAAATTGAAGTTTCAAACAAGAATATATGATTTCTGGCACAACGTATCCAGAAAATGTGGGAAGACAAAGGATTAAGGCATAGCAGTGGAGTGGAAGGAGCACTGGTCCTGGAATGAAGAAGTCCTTGAGTTCAGGTCTTGTTTCTGACACTTAGAGCTGTGTGACCCTCTGAGCCCTATTACCTCTATTATTAAATTGGGAATAATAATATATGTGTAACCTATTTCAAAAAGATTTAAGGAAAGTACTTTGACAACCTTAAAGGACAATAGAATATAAGTTGATATTTTCCCAGACAGAAGTGAAGGAAATCAGCAAGGCAAAATCAGACCATCTTTTCACCTGAAATAGTAAGGAAGTTAACAAATAAATTTTGAAATGAAAAGGAGAAAAAAACAACTAAAGCAGATCATACTGGACAAAAGCATTTGGGTTGTTTGGAAGCTTAAGGAGAAGGAAACTTTTAACATAACTAATCAGTAACTGAGAAGTCAACAAGAAAAAATGAATAGAAAAGATTTGTTATTTAATGGTTAATATTTAAATATTTTTGCAAAGCACATTACATATGTTTTACATTACATTACATATGTTTACTCTTTTGATCCTCACAACACTAAGAAGTAGGTGCAATCATCAATCCCATTATCGATAAAGAAACAGAAACAAAAAGGTCAAGCTGATTTGCTTACATCACACAGTAAATATCTGAGGCAGAATTTGAACTCAACTCTTCCTAAATTCAAGTCCCACACTCTATTCAAAAGTTCCCTTAGTTGTTTATTTAGCAATGAGAGTCTTGTTCTATTCAGAAGCATTAATTTGATTAAGTCAATACAACTCAGTGAATTTCTCCAACAAAGTTAGACAGCCCAAGATTGGAAGCAGATAAAGTACATGATGGAGGCTAATAGGATCTTCCACAAGGTGAAATAAATGTAGGGGGAAAGAAGGGAAAGTTGCTAATAATAATGCTAGATGACATTTATACAACACTTTAAATTTTGCAAAATGTCTTAAATGAATTATCTCCTTTGATCCTCACAACCGTGAGGTGCAGTTGCTAATAATTTAGCAGGGTATTGATAATCAGTCAATCAAGCATTAAGGGTCAGAGGTGGTTAAAATTTAAGCAGCACTTATTAAGCACCTACTATATGCCAAGTACTGTGATTTTGGATGGCAGTGATCAAAACTATTCCTTCAGCTTGGGATTAAAAATTCAACTTTTATCCTCATGCAATATTCATAATGATACTCATTTTACAGACAAGAAAATTTTACATGAGGATCATATAGCCAGGAAAGGGCAGAAAGAGAATTGAAACATGGATCCACCTGACCCAGTACTCTAGGCTCTTTCCCATACCATGCTATCTTTTCTAGAAAGATGGAGAATGCCATCATTGAAATGTCTGACCTTATGGGTAGAGAGGAAAATGATGGCAAATGGAATAATGGGCAGAGAAAACCCAGAGGTTTCATGAAGGACCAAAGGTATGTTCAGTGATAGAACAATTAGTGACATTAGCCAGAATATGACTGTATTAACTATCATCAAGGATCCCATGGACACTGATGTTCTTTATGACCATTCAGAGATTCTCCCTGACTCCCTGTGTTCTGGGAAGGTTGATGCAGAGTCCATGCATAAAAGTATAGATCTGGAAACCCTGCCATTGATATACCTGATATGTAATTTGGAGTGGTCATTAATTCATTCAACAAAGATCTATTAAGTGCCCTCCACAGGCTAGGCATTATGCTAAATACTAAAAATAGAAAGTCAAATCCCTGTCCTCAGGGAATTTACATCCTATTCATGGGGAACAACTTTTTCATAGATCAGTGAAATTATTTTCAAGGTGGAGATACTCGATTCCACATGGAACAGGACTGGCCTCCAAGAATCAGAAGTGAAAAGGAAGTTCATTTCAGGTATAATGGAAAGATTGTGCAATGAGGCAAAAATGAAAAATGGAATTCCATGTATGTGGAACAAACAACAAGTAAGCCAATTTGGCCAGAACACAGAGCATTCAAAGGGTAAGAATTTGCACTGAGCCAAACTGTGAAATGTTTTAAATGTCAAAAAATAAAGTTTGCATTTTATTCTAGAAGGAATAAAAATACATTTGTTAAGTGCTAATTATGAGCAAGGTACAATGCTAAGCATTGAAGATACAAATATAATAAATGAGAAAGTTCCTGCCCTCAACACTCATAAAGTAATGATGGCCAAGGGAGAGAATTTAGGTTTGGTTCCATGATGAAGATCAGTTAGTATATCACTAGTTAATTGATATACTTTTCCATAAGCAAATGGTGCTATCAATTTTATTCTAGAATTGGTGGTCAGTGGAGCATACTAAGCAGGAGAATGACATAGTTAAATAATGTTAGCATAAGTGATGATTTTAGTAGGCCTTTTGTGATTATTTTAGTATAAGTATTAAGGTTTTGAATTAAGTAAGATAACTGCTTTAATATAGCTAATCATTGTTAGCATAGGCCTCAGTTTCAGCTTTAACTTTTAACTTGCTATATCACGCACCCTCAGCAATCATGGTCTTGAATTTGTGACTTGGCCTTCATTAGTGTAGAGGCTTTTACTTAGGTTAGAAGCCTGATGACACCCCTTCATGTAGTATTGTAATAGATACCACTATTAGGAGATTTATGGTAGTAGGGCAGTAACACCAAGAAGCAAACTAGGGAAAAGATTGGATCTTGCACTCCTCCCCCCACACCACTTCCTGTTCCCCTCTCACCTGACTTGAGTGCTCTTCTCAGGAATGGTAAAGTTGAATATTTCTTTTAATAACTAACTCTCACCCTCAAATCTTTAACTAAGGTCTTTTATTCTTTAAAATAGAGGAGGTAAGGAGGGGAGTGGGGAGGGAGAGGAAAATAGGTTTCCCTAACTTCCTATATATTTCCCCTCTTGATTGGAGATTTCTCAATGTGTTCAAGTAAGGAAATAAAGTTATTTTTCTCTAAGGGGAGATGTTGATAGCAAAGGCTGACAGTTTCTTCTGAGCTAACCTCCAAAGTCTTCTCAGTACTCAGTCATATAAATAATCAAGGACCAAGAGAGAGTCTGAGAGTTTAGAAAGTAGGGTTCAGGCTTCCCCACTCCCCCCTTATCTATCAAGTGACTTCTACCAATGAGAAGTATTTCCTGATTACTTTAACTGATCCACATCTCTCTATTTTTATCACTGTTCTGAATTATTTCTGTACTGGTATGTAAGTTGTGATTTTCTTGGAGTATAAAGGAAGGCCTCTCACAGTGCTTGGGGTCTTTTGGTCTTGACTAGAAGTCTGGCTTTATTGTGACATTGGCCCTCTTGCAATAAACCTATTTCTTTTTCACTTGGAGACTTTGATTCACTTATTTGCATTCCTGTGCTTGGAAATTATGCAACACATTTTAGCCAAACTGATATGTGGGAGATGTTACCTCAAAATTACTTTGGTAAAAATTTTTCTCATCAATAATTCTTTAGAGCATTTTATATAGTTATATAGCTTTGATTTCTTCATGAGAAAACTCTCTCTTCATATCTTTTGACTATTAATTGGGGAATGGCTCATATTTTTATATATTTGACAAAGTTCTCTTTATATCTGAGATATGAGACCCTCTGTCTAAGAAACTGTCTATAAAAAAAAATTTACCAGCTTTTTTGCTTTCCTTCTAATCTCTGCTACAATACTTCTATTTGTTCAAAAATGTTTCAATTAAATATTTTCAAAATTACTCATTTTATATTTCACAATGCTTTTAATCTCTTATTCATATATTCTTCTCCTTTGCATAAATCTGATGGGTAATTTATTTCATCTTCTTCTGGTTTGTTTATATTATTTCTCTTTATGCCTAGGTAATATATGCATTTTGATCTTATCTTGGTAAATGATGTAAGATATTGGTCTGTATCTAGTTCCTGCAAAACTGCTTTGAGGCATTACTTTAAAGTAGTTTATAGGGAAATTTGGGAGAATCTAGGCAAATTCCTGACTTTATTCCTCCATCTTGACTCTACTCCCAGTAAGATTTATTATGGCTTTTTTTCATATGAACTTGTATGAAAAAAAAAGATTCACAGTTTCACATGTAGACCTTTTTTCAAATTCTACTTTAGATATGAACATGTTC
This sequence comes from Monodelphis domestica, assembly GCF_027887165.1. Taxonomy (NCBI): domain Eukaryota; kingdom Metazoa; phylum Chordata; class Mammalia; order Didelphimorphia; family Didelphidae; genus Monodelphis; species Monodelphis domestica. Next base: position 305,023,578 of record NC_077229.1, on the reverse strand, counting down.
TTTTTTTGGCGTTAGATTCAGAGTATTTTTAAGTGAATGGGAAGAGAAGAGATGCAGCAAGGATAGATTTGTTTTTCTAGAAATCTGATTGGGGAAAAAAAAGATCAGAGATATAGGATAAGACATAGGAGAAAACAGGTTTGTTTTTAAAGAGGGAAGGAACCTGAGCCTGCTTGTAGGCATTAGGGGGGTCCAGTATTTAAGCAGAGACTGAAAATTAGGGGAAGGATGTAAGCATGAAGACAAACTACTGGAATAGTTAGGAGGGGAAAGGATCATGGCACAAATAAGAGTTTTGTCTTTGGTGAGGAACAGAACCACTTCTTCATCAGAGAATGGAAAGAACAGGAGATAATGACAAAAAATTTTGAGACACAAAACAGGGGACAAGAATCTAATATCAAATGTCCTCTATTTTTCTCAAGAAATTATGAGGAAGTGAGGATGATGTTAAAACTTGAGAAGAAAAGAAAAAGTCTGAAAAAGCTGTTAGAAACGTGATAAAGGAGTAATTTGAGAAGGGTAAAAGAATTGCCCTGCAGCAAGGCAGGTCCAGCCCAGATGTATATTAAGTGGGTTGAGACAACAATTTGTGACTTGTCTTTTTCCATCTTTCTGGATGATTTTGCCAGGAGCTGTGATCCAAGTTAAATAATGTGTGTGTGTGTGTGTGTGTGTGTGTGTGTGTGTGTGTTGTGGGGTTAGGGGAATTGTTCCCTCTAATCAGTATGTATCTCTAGGTTGGGGAAACTAGACTGGATTGGTTAGATTGCTCCAGGTGACTGTTGATCTTGAGAACAGACTCATTTGAATATGCTCCTTGGAATTCCTTACCTCCATGATCCTTCAGCACTATTATTAGAGCTGGGGAAGATATTGTATGTAGCCTGTTACACAACAAATAGTGGTGAAAGTAGTCATTGTTATGGTCCTAGCACCAGCAGCAGCAGCGTGGTAGTAGTGATTGTTCTTGTAGAAATAATAATAATAATATCTAGTTTTTGTAGCCCTTTAAAGGATACAAACTACTTTACACATATTATCTTACTTGATCTTCATAGTAATCACATGTTATTATCATGCCCATTTTATAGATGAGGATATTGAGACTGAGAAATTAAATTACTTGCCTGTAGTTCAAACACTAAACGTCTAAGACAGGATTTGAACTTCTGTCTTCTGTGGAAGTGAGAAATTGGGAATGGTTTGCTGGAGTAGCTGGGACTGCTGACCTGTCATTCAAAGGAGAACATTCTATTTGGAATGTGACCAGGAAAGACTGTTGGGGAAAAGAGATCTAATCAACTGAAGTCTGGAGGTCTCTTTGCTTTAGAGGCAGAAGGAAAAAAGTCTTTTTCGGCTTTTGAGACAGAAAGGAGTCTGAGTCTCGTGGCTTGGGGACAGAAGGTAGAAGGACAAAATCCAGCTCTGATTTCTCTGCTGTGATATAGTGACTGAACTTCCAGACCTATTAGCCCATTTTCCCAAACTGAACTATATTCCATTATCCTTCAACCTAGGAAATATTCTAGTATTAGGGAAACCCCAAACCCTCTTTCCTTCCATTTCCCTATCTTTCCCTTCTTCCCCAATAAACGCCTTACTTAATCTTAGAGAAGAGGAAGATATTTTATTTGAGACATCATAAACTCACCCTGAGTTGATTTAGAGAAACCAACAGAAGAAGCAATTAAAAGGGGAGGGACAAAGGGAGGAAGGGAGAAGCCTTGATCTTTAGTTATCATTTATCATTCAAATAATCCCTTATTACACTTCCTAATTCCAAGGTTCAACCGTTCTCCACCACATTCCCTCATCATAGACACTACATGATGCTGTGTTCAGTAAAGCACAAGTAGAGTAGACCAGCTGTCATCTCACAAACTGGCTCCAGTTGACATATCGAGATTAGCTTTTTCATTTGCTAAAACATTATTAAGTTTGTTAAAGGATGCTTTTTCCCCTCTTTTAAACAAACCAGGTCTAGTTTCTTTCTCATATTATAAGATAATTCTTCCCTTCCAAAAATCCCATTTTCTTTTTTTTTCCTTTATTTCTCTTATTTATACCACCTGCCCTTATGTATAAATGAACACTGCTACAAATTCAGTCATCTTGACCATATACAATCCTCTTCTCCAGCCCGAAGGAGTGGTTTTACTGTTTGTGAAATTCATCTGAGCTGACCCTTGGGTCTGGAGTTCTAATAAAAAACAACAACAAAAACACTACATTTCCTCCAGCTGTGAACAGATTCTGGAATGTTGCACAACAGTAAGGGAGAGCCATCAAAAATGACAGAAAACCTTAACAGTTGGAAAGATTTTTCCCCAGGCAGGAAAATTTATAAGAAGTTTGTACTGTTCTCAGAAATCCACTGCTTTTAAAACATGCTTAATTTTCCTTTGCAAAGCAAGTTCAAAGCAGTGTCAGCAGAAGGCCAGGCTTTATTTTTCAAATGTGCCCCCAAACTGTCTGCATTGTAAATGAGTTAGTCTTTTTAAAAATAACCAGTGGAAAATCCAGATGTAAGGGCCACCATCTGTAAAAATACTGAAAGAGAATTTGAACTATTTTGAGCTCCTGGGGGAGCTTCATATGAGTCTCTCTCCAACACCTTTAGAAGATGATTGCATTTTGTATTCATATCAAAGTGCATTCTGGATCTTGTCCCAAACACCACCCTGAATTTTTAATATAGAAGGTTGTTATCTTTCAGTCATTTCAGTTGTGTCCAACACCTTGTAACCCTATTTGGGGTTTTCCTGCCAAAGACACTAAAGTGGTTTGTCATTTCCTTGTGCAGGTCATTTTACAGATAAGGAAAGGAAAGGAAATAGGATTAAGTGACTTGTCCAGGGTCACCTAGCTAAGTGTCTGAGGCCAAATTTGAACTCAGGAAGATGATCTTTCTGACTCTATGGCTGGTGCTCTATCTTCTATAAAGATGATACCCACTCTAAGATTGTAAAGATGAATGGGGAAATGGGTGTCATTTGGATGAATATTTTGAAGAATACTGAGACTGTCTGGGGAGAAGCTGTCAGAAAGGAGTTGGTCTTGAAAAGCATTTTTAATTGTCTCGCTGAAGATGAAGGCATCTTAAAACTATATAAAGCCAGCTAAGCAAACATGGCCCTGCCTTCAAGGGGATATACAAGTTAAGATCAAGCAATGTTTTTTTAGCAGAGTGTTTTCAGGAAAGCTCACTTGCATTGAGCATGGTGATTAGTAGATATTTATTAGAATTCATATATTTTGTTCCTTGAAAGACTGTACCTTACATTTACAATTTCATTTGATCCTCATACTGACTGTGAGAGGTGGGTTAGTTCAAGGATGTGGGGTGGAATTTGTAATAATATGGAGCTCCTGGTGAGACTCTACCAGTACAGGGGAGCACCTTTTCTTTTTTTTTCCATTTGAATTAGTTTATTTAGTCAATTTAGAACATTATTCCTTGGTTACAATAATCACATTATTTCCCTCCATCCATCCACCTTTCTCATAGCCAAGGCGCAATTTCATTGGGTATTACATGTGTCCTTGATCAGAATCCATTTCCATGTTGTTGTTTACACTAGGATGTTCATTTAGAGTCTACATCCCCCAAAATATGCCTTTAATCCATGTATTCAAGCAGTTGTTTTCCTTCTGAGTTTTTACTCCCACAGTGTTTCCTCTGAATGTGGATAATGGTTTTTCTCCTAGATCCCTCCAGGTTGTTCAGGATCATTGCATTGCCACTAATGGAAAAGTCCATATTCGATTGTACCACAGTGTATCAGTCTCTGTGTACAGTGTTTTCCTGGTTCTGCTCCTCTCACTCTGCATCAATTCCTGGAGACTGTTCCAGTCCCCATGGAATTCCTCCACGTTATTATGCCTTTGAGCGCAATACTGTTCCATCACCAACATATACCACAATTTGTTCAGCCATTCCCCAATTGAAGGACATCCTCTCATTTTCCAATTTTTTGCCACCACAAAGAGCGCAGATATGAATATTTTTTACACGTCCTTTTCCTTATTATCTCTTTGGGGTACAAACCCAGCAGTGCTATTACTGGATCAAAGGGCAGACAGTCTTTTATCACCCTTTGGGCATAGTTCCAAATTGCCCTCCAGAATGGTTGGATCAATTCACAACTCCACCAGCAATGAATTAATGCCCCAATTTTGCCACACCCCCTCCAGCCTTCATTACTTTCCTTTGCTGTCATGTTAGCCAATCTGCTAGATGTGAGGTGATACCTCAGAGATGTTTTGATTTGCATTTCTCTGATTATAAGAGATTTAGAACACTTTTTCATGTGCTTTTTAATAGTTTTGATTTCTTTAACTGAAAGTTGCCTGTTCATGTCCCTTGCATATTTATCAATTGGAGAATGGCTTGATTTTTTGTCTATTTTATTTGGTTTTTCAAAGTTCCAGCGTCTAGTTTTATTTATTAAATCAATAATCTTTGACTTTCAATTTTATTAATTTCTCCTTTGATTTTTAGGATTTCTAATTTAGTCTTCATCTGAGGATTTTTAATTTGTTCACTTTCTAGTTTTTTAATTTCCATGCCCAATTCATTAATCTCTGCCCTCCCTAATTTGTTAATATATGAACTCAAGGATATAAATTTCCCCCTGAGTACTGCTTTGGCTGCATCCCATAGGTTTGAAAGGATGTCTCATCATTGTCATTTTCTTCAATGAAGTTATTAATTGTTTCTATGATTTGTTCTTTAACTAACCAGTTTTGGAGAATCGTATTGTTTAATTTCCAATTAATTTTTGATTTACCTCTCCATATACCCTTACTAATTATTATTTTCATTGCATTATGATCTGAGAAGGTTGCATTTATTGTTTCTGCTCTTTTGAACTTGTTTGCAATGTTTTTATGCCCTAATACATGGCCATTTTTTGTGAATGTACCATGTGATCCTGAAAAGAAGGTGTATTCCTTTTCGTCTCTATTTATTTTTCTCCACATATCTCCTAACTATAATTTTTCTAAGATTTCATTCACTTCTCTTACCTCTTTCTTATTTATTTTTTGGTTTGATTTATCTAGTTCGGATAGAGGAAGGTTCAGGTCTCCCACTAGTAGAGATTTTTTATCTATTTCATCCTTAAGCTCCACTAGTTTCTCTTTTAGAAATTTGGATGCTATGCCATTTGGTACATACATGTTGAGAACTGATATTTCCTCATTATCTATACTGCCTTTTATCAGGATGTAATTACCTTCCCTATCTCTTTTAACTAGATTTATTTTTACTTTGCCTTTGTCAGATATCATTATTGCAACTCCTGCCTTCTTTTTGTCAGTTGATGCCCAATAGATTTGGCTCCATTCTCTTACTTTCACCCTATGCGTATCTACCTTCTTCATGTGTGTTTTTTTTGTAGACAACATATGGTAGGCTTTTGGATTCTGATCCACTCTGGTATTTGCTTGCGTTTTATGGGAGATGTTCATTCCATTCACTTTCAGAGTTATGATTACTAGCTGTGTATTTCCCAGCATTTTGATTTCTGCTCCTGGTCCTGCCTTTTTTTTTCTTTCACTATTTCCTTCTATACCAATGTTTGTTTTTAATCAGTCCCCCTAGTTCCCACCCTTATTTTACTTTCCTTTCTACCCCCTCTCTTCTTATTCCCTCCCTTATTTTCCCTGCAGTCTTTCTAAAACTACCCCCCTACCCTCTCCCTCCCTTGTACTGCTTCCCTCCCCACCAGTCCGTTTGTTAGCCTTCTACTTCCCTATAGGGTGCAAATCTATTTTCTGACCCAATGGATTGGATTGTTCTTCCTCTTTGGGTCAATTTCAATGCATGTAAGAGTTGAGTATTTCCTATCTCCAACCTCTTTACCCTTCCAGTGTATTGATGTTCTCCCCCCTTCCCCCATGAGCTTCTTTGTGACATATAAATTTACCCCCATTTATTTCTTTTCCCTTTATTTTAGTATTAACCTCTTTTTTAGCTCTAGTTATATATATTTATATACACACACATGTATATGCATTTATGCATACATATATTTATATACCTATTTATGTCTTGTCATTTCAGCCTATACAGTTTGTCACTATTCCCTCTAAGTGTAATTCTTCTAGCTGTCCAGGTGATAATAACAATTTTTAAGAGTTACCAATGACCTCTTTTCTTATAGCGATACATATCATTTTAACTTATTGTGTCTCTTTAAAAAAAGTTTTTGTTTTGTTTTGTTTTTCTTTGTTCCCTCTTTTTTAATTAACTTTTGATGATTCTCTTGAGTTCTGTGCTTGGGCATCAAATTTTCTGTTCAGGTCTGATCTTTTCTTTACAAATTCTTGGAATTCTTCTATTTTGTTGAATAACCATACTTTCCCCCATGAGAATATAGTCAGTTTTGCTGGGTAATTGATTCTTGGTTGTAGACCTGGTGCCCTTGCTTTCTGGAATATCATATTCCATGCCTTTAGGTCCTTCAGTGTGGATACAGCCAGATCCTGCGTTATCCTCATTGTGGTTCCATGGTATCTAAATGACTTCCTCTTGGCAGCTTGTAATATCTCTTCTTTGGTCTGATAGTTCTTGAATTTGGCTATAACATTCCTGGGTGTTGTCAGTTGGGGATTAAGTAAAGGAGGTGATCTGTGGATTCTTTCAATCTTGACTTTTCCCTCTTGTTCTAGAATATTGGGGCAGTTTTCTTGGATAATTTAATGTTGTATTATGTCTAGGCTTTTTCTTTTGTCATGGTCTTCTGGTAGACCAATGATTCTTAGATTGTCTCTCCTCGAATGATTTTCTAAATCCTCTGTTTTGTGAATGAGATGCTTCATATTTTCCTCAATTTTTCATTCTTTTGTTTTGTTTTATAGCACCATGCTGCCTTGTGAGGTAACTTAATTCTAGTTGTTTTAGTCTGGTTCTTAAAGACTGGATTTCATCCCTTGCTTTTTGGTCATCCTTCTCCTTCTGGTCTGATTTTCTTTGGAGGTCATCTTTCATTCTCTTTACCTAATCTCTCATCTCCTTTGCCTCATGTTTCATCTTCTTTTTTTCACCTTTCATCTCCTTTGCCTCATTTTGGCTTTCAAGACACTATTTTCTGTTTCCAGATGATTTATCTTAGTTTTTAAATTCTTTTCCCAATTGTCTTCAGTCTCTCTTAATTGTGTTTTGAATTGCATTTTGAGTTCTTCCAAAGCCTGTATCCAATTCACTGGTATTTCTGTTTTATTGCTTGCCTCCTCCTCTGTTCCATTTGCTCTTTGTTCGTTACCTGTATAGAAGCTGTCAATTGTAATTTCTTTCTTCTTTTTCTGTTATTTGCTCATATTTGCCCCTTTTTGCTCCCCTTATTCATCTGTGCTCTTGCTCCTCTCACATTTTGGTTTTGGGACTTTCTGTTGGTCTCCCCTCTTGGAGCTTTGTCAGATCTCTCAATGCAGTCAGTGGGGGAGGGGTGTTGGAGTTTGAACTTCCCTGTCCTCTGAAGTCCTTTGATGGAATTAAGTTCAGCTGGGTTGGGCTGGATGTTCTTTGAGGTCAAAACCTCCTGGAAGGCTGGAGAAATATGGAGGGTCTTTACTGCTCTGACCAGGCTGCCTGCTCTGCACTCCTTCTCCATATCCTTCCCCACTACCTGTGTTCAATGCTCTGAGCCTGGCACAGCCCTGCCTGCAAGGTACACCCTCCAGACCAGCATCTTTGCCCACCCAGAGGTTCCTGCTGCCACTGGAGTCTTAGCACTCTTTGTGGGGGGGGGGGTGCAGTCCTGGGACCTTCCTTCTGCCTTCCCCTTAATCCCAAGTGTTCTCAGATTCTGCCTTGGGGGGGTACGTACTTTTTGAATTGAGTCCAGACAAGGGTTCCTTGTCTCTGTCTTGTTGTTAGGTTTGATTGTCAGTCCCCTAGGATCATTCAGTTTGTGATCGGTAAGGAAGGGTTTTCAGAGGTCCGAACTTTTGCTGCTTCTATGCCGCCATCTTGACTCCGCCTCTGGGAGCACCTTTTCTGCAGCTAAGCGTCTTCCAGAATCACTTAGAACATTATGAAAGTCACTTACCCAGAGTCATAAGGCAGGACAAGTTTTCTTGGCTCCTAGTTGAGTTCTTGCTATTCATTAAACTGTGGAAAGCACAGTATTTCTCTTTTATGGAAGACAAGATGAAGGATCAGACTCTAGACCCTAAATGACTTGCCTTGGGTCACACAGCAAGGAAGTAGAAGAGCTGGAAATCAAAAAATGTCGAGAATGCCAGGATTCAGGGTTCTTTCTGATAAATCAAGTTGCTTCTTAGTTAAGTAATAACTACTTCTTTTTTATTTCCTGAATAGTCCACTTTTTCCAGAGTAAGTTCATTATGAAAAGTTGGCCACTAATTCCCTGAATTAAACAGCTAAGGAAGAGGATTAATTCTATAGTACCACCCTCTGTTTAAACATGACTAAAATTCTAAGTTGACTAACTTCAACAGAAAAGAACTTGGCAAACAAATGGCATGTATTTTCTTGACTTAGAATCTTAAAACAACACTCCTAGAAGAGACCATGAGGTATTAGGCTTCTTTTTATATGAAGGGCTCAAAAACTCAGAAACTTGGCAAGTCAATCTTCCACTAACCTGCACGTCTACCAAGTATATCTGAATGTGAATCTCAGCTATTAAGTTTTAAAACAAACAGAGGGCAGCTGGGTAGCTCAGGGGATTGAGGGCCAGATGGGAGGTCCTAGGTTCAAATCTGGCCTCTGACACATCCTAGCTGTGGGACCCTGGGCAAGTCACTTAATCTCCATTGCCTATCTCTTATCACTTTTTCACCTTGGAACCAATATAAAGTATTGATTCTAAGATGAAAGGTAACTTTTTATTAAAAAAAAATAGATTGTCCCCATTCAGGTCTTTTTTGTTAATTGGAATAATTTAATTTTCCTTTAAATGTTTTTTTCTTTTTTTTCAGATTACATCTGGATGCAATTTAAAATATTTGTTTTATGGCATTTTACAATCAATTTTCTCTACCCTCTCTCACCTTTCCTACCTCCCCAAGAAGGCAGGTAATATGATACAGGTTTAATTTTCTCTTTCCTTTTATCATTCAATTAATCAATAAGTATCTAAAGACTCTAATGAGTTCCATTTTAAAGATAAAAGATGGGATCTTTGTAGCAGTCCAGTCCACATGTATAATTAAGATGCAAGTATTGTGTGTGGGCACATGGCCATTCTGTGCATGGCAATGAACTCTGTTCCCAGCATTGCTAGGGTTAGGGCGCGAAAACTTACTTCCCTCTGTCTTACCCACCTGGGATAAAACCCCACCTTCACCTTGTCATAATTTGTAATTAACCAATGGCAATACACTATGTAACTCATCAATGTGTATTGGGTACATTTGCGTATCAAAGAGATTAAAAGGAGAGCTCGCAGCCATCTTGATCTCTGAGACCTCACAGGATTGCCTAACCCTATCTCTTCTCTTTTCTCTCCTTTCTATCTCTCACCTGAAACCTGGCCTTTGGCCTTCGGCCAGGTTTCTCTCTTTTCCAATGCTAATACCTAGCACTCTCTAATTCATCCTATTGTACTCTGTTTATTCTCTCAGCTAAGCTATATCATCCTCTGACTGGTGTAGTGTTAAATCTGGATCACTGGATGGTTTTAGCCTTTTTTAGAGGTTCAGTGGTTGGAGTATGGCTGCGGCTCCATTGTAATCAATACGGCCTAGTTTCTGACTCATTTATGACATCTCGAACTTGGCTCCGTCACGCCGCTCGCGGAATCCTAAACTACTATCCTTTTTCTCTCTTTCTTATCTTGTGGCTTCTCGCTGGGGAGAGGCTACAATCTTTAAGTCTAAGCATCTAGCAATTCAGTTGGAGAGAAAAGACAAACAAATGGCCTCTATAAGCTGTATTATATTAATTGATCATTGACTTGCTATAAGTGATTAGTGATGTTGGAGTTCCAATAATAAGGCAATTGACAATGACTGAAATAGACAAGACAAGGTTCATAGAGGAAGCTGGATTAGAGCAAGGTAGGATAGGGGTCCCCAAACTTTTTACACAGGGGGCTAGTTTACTGTCCCTCAGACTGTTGGAGGGCCGGACTATAAAAAAATTATTAAAAAATCTGTGAACCACTGTCTGGGATAGCGGAGGCTGCAGTGCTGGCTGTGATGGGCCTATCACACCTTTCTCAGGCCCATCACTGCCACCACTATACCAGGCAGTAGTATACGTAGTACGGAATCCCCTTCCCCAGCTCGCCACTCACCATGCTGACATCTTCCATTGTACATTCACATAATCCTTTGCAGGGAGCCTCCTTCTCGTTCAGTTTCTCTCAGAACAAGGCACCATGCAAAGGATTATGTCACCAGAAGTAGTACTGTACATGAGCGATGCTGCACTTTGTGGTGCCACCACATACAGTGCTCCTCTCACTGACCACCAATGAAAGATGTGCCCCTTCCAGAAGTGCAATGAGGGCCATATAAATGGCCTCAGGGTGGGGGGGGGTCACATATGGCCTGTGGGCTGTAGTTTGGGGACCCCTGATTTAGACAGACAAAGGAGTAAGAGAGAAATGTAAGCAAGGAGAATAACATGAGCAAAAATATAGAGATGGGGGAAAGCATTCTGAGATTATGGAAGCTTAGAGTTGATTGATCTGATTAGTGGGTGTATATCAGTGGAAAAGGAGTATAAAAGCATGGAACTAGATTATTGAAGTGTTTGAATGATTTGTTTAGCCATTTTTTAGTCCTATCCAATTCTTCACAACCCCATTGGTGTTTTCTGGGCAAAGATACTGGAGTGGTTTTTCATTTCCTTCCTCAGCTCATTTTGTGGATGAGGAAACTGAGGCAAACAGGGTTACGTGACTTGCCCAGGGTCATTCAGATAGTAAAGTGTCTGCAGCCAGACTTGTACTTAAGGAAGATGAGTTTTTCTGACACCAGGCCTGATACTATATCCACTCCATCCATGAAGAATAGCTAGAGATTTTATATAGTAGGAAATACACACAGGTTTCCAATGAGATGTGAGATGGTTAAAGTGTTTTGGAAAGGTAGTATGGCAATTAGTCAGTCAAACAATAACCACCAATTACATTCTTGCTCTCACTTAGGTACTGTGCTAAAAGCACCATGGAGATAAAAGGATTCAAAAGACCATCCTCAGAGGCAGATAAATGGCACAGTGTATAAAGATCCAGGTCTGGAGTAAGGAGGACCTAGGTTCAAATTTGACTTCAGACACTTCCTAGCTATATGACCTTGGTCAAGTCCCTTAACCCTGTTGGCCTAGTACTTGTCTTTCTATCTTATAGTTGTTACTAAGAAAGTAAGGAGGGAATTTTTTTTAGTAATTTAAGAAGCTCATATAGAAGGGGGAGACAATAGGCAAGCAAATAAGTGCAAACAAGCTATATGCATAGTCAAGGGGAAATAATTAAAAGAAGGAAGTCATTAAATCTTAAGATTAGAAAAAAGCTTCTTGAAGTAAATGGGCCTTTAGTTGAGTCTTAAATGAAGGTAGGAGGTGGAGGTGAGGAGGAAGAGCTTTGCAGGCATAGGGGCCAACCAGAGAAAATGCCCAGAGTTCAGAAATAATGCCCTGTTCATCAGGACATCTTGAATAATCAGGAGGTCAGTATGTCCAGATTAAAAAGTACATGCCTGGAGGTAAGGTGAAAAAAGATTGGAAAGATAGACAAGCTAAGTTATAAAGAACTTTAGATGTCAAAGGACTTTGTATTTCACCCTGGAGGCAATAGTGAACCACTAGAGTTTAATAAGTAGAGGTGGTGTGTCTGAAACAGAGTAGTAGCAGTATCCAAGGAGAAAAGAGGAAATATTTGAGAGATGTAGCAAAGGAAAAATCAACAGGTCTTGACAACAAATTAGATTATAGTAGATAAGAGATATGGAGGAGTCAAAGATGACACCAATGCTGTAAGCTTAAAGAACTAGGAATGGGGCAGTAGCCTCCATAGTTATAGAGAAAGTGGAGGAGGCAATGGGGGTATAGGCAGAAAGGTAAGGAGATGATATAATAAGACAAACAGACAGACAGACAGACAGATAGATAGATAAATAGATAGATATAGATATAGATAACCCTTCAGTTTCTAGTTGTTTGCCACCATTAAAAAACTGCTATAAATATTTTTATACAGATGCTTCTTTACCCCTAGCTTTGATTTCTTTGAGTTACAGACCTAGTAGTGGCATTGCTAGGACAAAAGGCATAGTTTGATGGTTCTTTGGGCATGATTCAAGATTGTTCTTCGAAATCAGAACATATCTCCACCATAGCTCCTTTTCTAGCAGTTTAGTCACATAAAGCAGAAAAGATATAATATTATAGCAGGGATGGAGATAACAAGTAAGAGGTTTTTGATGAGGAGGAGGACATGAGCATGATTATAGGATATAGAGAAGGGTCTAGTAGACAGAATATTGTCACTCAATGGGGATAACAGAAGAGGCACTTTTTTGAAGGAGATAGGATAGAATGGTGCAAATAGAAGGGTTAGTCTTGGATAGGCGAAAGGTCACCTTTTCATTTCAGAGAGGGGTAAAGGACATAGTGGCAGAAAGTATCTAAATGATATGAAATGAAGAGAGGAAAAGAGGAATCTCTTGGTAAATGACTTCAAAACTTTCTTTAAACTACAAAGCAACAATCTCAGCTGAGAGGGAAAGGAAAAGGGAATGATGAGAGATTTGACAAGGGATAAAAAGGTCCTAACCTAAAAGATGCTGTGGAGAATGGGACAGTAAGTTGATAAAGAAGATATAAAGGGATTTTGTAGCAGCAATAAGGTCTCACTTGAGGCTGTGTACTATAAATATGTAGTAGATCCAGTCAGAAAGGTCATGTGATTTCCCCCCACTTTTGTTCAGCAGCAACTATGTGGGAGTAATGAATGGTGGAAGTGCTCCAAGGCTGAGGTTTGTCAGGATGAAATCAGCATCATGATTAGGGGGCAAAGAATTCAAGAGAAATAATATAGAGGTGAACTGACTTACAATGGGGTTATGATGGAGAAAAGAGTAGAGTGACTAGTACTGGGGTAATATATTAGATTTGGAAATTTTTATCTAGTTAATTAATTTAGAATATTTTTCCATGGTTACAAGATTCATGTTCTTTCCCTCCTCTCCTCTTAGCACCCTCCCATAGCCAACATGCAATTCCACTGGGTTTTACATGTCATTGATCAAGACCTATTTCCATATTACTGATATTTGCACTAGGGTGATCATTTAGAGTCTATATGGGGTAATGTATTAGAGAAGAGAAAAATCAAGGGATTGGAGGTCATGGTATTGATCAAGTACAAGGTTTGGAAAGAGAAGGCAGAGAAAGATGTAGAAAGCTAAAAGATTGTGGTCAAATAAAGGAATTTGGGAATTCCTAAACATGGAGGTAGTACATTTGTGGGTAATGGCAAGATCAAAGGTATGGCAATTTTTGCATTTGGCCAAGGTGGTGTGAAGGAGCAGCTCATAGGACAAAAGTAAATTGAAGAACTGAGTGGTTAGGATGTTTGGGGAGAGTAAATATGTACTTTGACATTCTAGTATGAAGGCTGAAAAAAGGGAGATTTTGAACCCTAGACTTCAATCCCCAGAAGTCCTTGGTATTTCCCAGAATTCCCTATAATCTCACCTGAGTCCCCACGTTGGCGAGGTCACAATTGGTATTTAACTGGCAGTAACACCTCTCACGCTCTCTTCTCTCTGCCATTGCAATGATGTAGGAAGTATAGTGGTAAGGTAAGCTAAACTAAGTGTGGGCTTTTGAATGGGCTAATCAGCCATGGGCACATGTTTTTTATTTTTATCTTCTTTATTCCTTGATTTCTAATAATCCTTAATAAACCTCACAAAATATAATATTTTTATTATTAGAGTGATAATTTAATTTTTACAAAGCAAAAGTACTGAATGAATTGGGAAAGCCAGGTATTGAACTTGTCAGGTAAGTGACCTAGAGGTATGTAGGTACCAGCTAGCTACCAGGAATGTGACTGGCTGACAGATATGAGTAGCATGAACCTCAAAGGAGGAGAGTTTAGTGAGTGATAGAGGTGGGGGGGGGAGGAAAGCTGGAAATTACAACAGAGAATGAGAAGTGTTCCAACTCACCCATCTTGACTAGTGAGCCAGAGATAATGGGCATAGGTTCAGCTAATACTGGAAAGGATTATTCAAGGAGGCTGGGCTGTGGGAGGAATCAAGTCTTAGTGATTGTTAGAAGATGGAAAGGATGGGAGAGGAAAAAACAGAATGAAGGCAAGTTTGTTACCCATGGAACTGCCTATGCAATGATAGAAAGAATGCTAGGTTGGTTGCTCAGAATAACCTGGGCTTCAGTCCTGTCACTGACACTTAATAATTCCATGACCAAGACACTCAACCTCTCTGAGATCTGAGATCAACTGAGATCAACCTTCCAATATGCAAAATGGAGATAACTGTAGTTTCTACATTAGCGGGTTGGTAGGAGGCTCAAATGAAATAATACATGTAAAATGCTTTGTAAAACTCAAAAGTTTTGGGGCAGCTGGGTAGCTCAGTGGATTCAAATCTGTGGTTCAAATCTGACCTCAGATACTTCCTAACTGTGTGCCTCTAGGCAAGTCATTCAATCCCCATTGCCTAGCCCTTACCACTCTTTTTCTTGGAACCAATACACACTACTAATTCTAAGACAGAAGATAAGGGTTGAAAAAAAAACTCAAAAGTTTTGGAGTTTTTATGGGGAGGGGTGGAGGGAATAAGGAGACCAGACTTGTGATCTCATTGATAAAGTGAATTTTCCCTGAGGAAACTCCTCAGTACGTATTTCAGAGGCCAGTGGCAACAAAATATTAAATACATATTTGTGAATATTCTATTTTTAATTTTTAGAGGCTAAATCACACTTATTTAAATTATGTAAATACTTTCAATAGTTTCCTGAATAGTGAAAAGTTAAATGACTTGCCCAGGCCCAGTCAGTTTATGTCAAAGGCAGAATTTGAACCCATGCTATCCCAATACTAAAACTGGCTTTGTGTCCCTTACACCCCAGTTACTGTTATTATTTCAAGAAAATCAGTCCCCAAACATTAGGCAGGTTAGGTCAGAATTTAAGGCAACTTAGTTTCAGTAATGGCAGGTAGGCCTTTTAACACAGTAATTCAAACAAGACTAGCATAAACAGAAGACAATGAGAATGGAGAGGAAAGGATGGAAATGGTAAAGCCACTTCCAAAGATGAATGAACAAGATTTAATGAACTTCTGGATATGGATAGGTAACAAAGTTAAGGCTCTGATAATGAGGTAATTTGGGAAAAGGTGCTGACATTAGCAGAAATGGAGATTTTGAGAAAAAGAATTATTTTGGAAGAGAATGATAAATGCTCATTTTTAACTTGTAAAGAGTCTCAAGTGACAGTAGAATGTTTAAGCGGAAATATTCAATTGACAGCTAAAGATTTTTAAGTGAAACTTGGAAAAAATGAGTAGGACACAAGAAATAGATTTAAAATTTCTTAGCATAGAGGTGAGATTTTTAAGTCATACCTGCCAAGGAGAGTAGATAGAAGGAGGAAAGAGAACACCAATTAAGCTTGGAAAATACAGGTAGTGAGCAGGTGGAAGAATCGGAACCAACAAAAAGAAACACACAGAAAGGAGAGCAGTAGGAGAACCAGTACAGTGGAGGAGAAAATATTTTTAAGAGGAAAAAATGATCAATAGTGACAAGTAAAACAGGTGAGTGAAGGTAAATGAGGAGAAAGAGTAGGCCATTGATCTGGCATTGAGGTAACTGGTTAGCATTAGGAAAATAAATTCATTAAAGGGATGTGAACAGAAATCAATTTACAGGGGATTAAGGGAAAAGTGGTTGGGTAAATGGAGGCAGTAAAAATGAACTATTCTTTTGAAAAGTTTAACAAGGAAAGAAAGAAGAAAAATAGAACATATACTAACAGAGGTTGCAAGATCAAGAGAAGGTTTATTCAATGTAATATTATAAAATCACATCTAATATATGATTGCTTGATTTCCCAGTTATAAAATGGCTTCAATGGTATTGAACATGCCTGATTATAGAAAACTCTCATATTGTTTGATTTTTTTTTGAGAGGAGTAAAGACAAATTCCATTTATCATAAAGTGAGATGAAAACTTCACATTTAAAATCAGTCAGTAACCTCAGGCCACCATTTGTTCTCAAATCTCTCTCCTTTGAAGACAGTCAAAGGCTGAAACCTCATCTGGTTGAGTTTAGCTTTGCATATGTAACAAAAACTTCCCTAATGGGCTTGAGAAATGCCACCTACAGTGTTATGAATAAAAGCCTGAGGTCTGAGTCCCTTCCTGGGACTGGTACATAGGCTTTGAAAGGAATGAGCTATAGACAGTACATATCTTTCTACATGATTTGTTAAAAATGAATTGGGCATATTACAGTGCCCTTGACTCTACCAAAGTAAGGAATTTTAAAAAAATTAACAAGTTTCTCATATCTCAGTGCTGGGTTTATCTGTAAACTGTGGTAATCAATGCAATTTTAAAAGCTTAGGTTCTCTTCATGATGCCTTCCCTAGAGTGTGTCATGCTTACATCAATAATGCTATCTATTGTCCTTTGTAATAATATATTTCATTTTTATAATTATTTTAAACGATACATTTAATGTATATCTCATTTGAATTTTTTCATTCAAATGGGTATTATTGGTATAGTAATTAAATAATTGTAGGAATCAAAAGACTTTTCAGTCCTTTCCTTGCTAGCCATGCCATCAGTGACCAGTTTCTTACCCTCTGATACTTATTGCAGGATGGCTCAGAAGTGTTCTTTCCTTTGGAAAGATGTGCTCAACAATGTCTCTGTTCCATACTGGCCAAAAAAAAAATCCTCTAATTTGGCAGTAATATTTATTTACCTCTCCCTCTTTCAAATTATTTTAAATTCTGAGCAAATGACCATAAAGTCTCTATGATAATCTGTGAATACTGAAGATAAAAAAGGTGGAGAGTGGCTTGGGAAGGGACATAAGATCACAGATGTAGAGCTAAAAAGAACCTCAGGGGAAATCAAGTCTATGCCTCCTAATTTTACAGGTAAAACACTGAGGTTAAATGACTTGCTCAAGGTCACACAAGTAGTAATGATTAGAAGCAGGATTTGAACTCAGGCAGAGCCAGTGCTCTTTCAATTAATTAACAAGCAAATATTAATTGCTTGTTATATGTCAAATATTATTCTAAGTGCTAGAGGAGGAAGGAAGGAAGGAAGGAAGGAAGGAAGGAAGGAAGGAAGGAAGGAAGGAAGGAAGGAAGGAAGGAAGGAAGGAAGGAAGGAAGGGAGGGAGGGAGGGAGGGAGGGAGGGAGGGAGGAAGCAAGGAAGGAAGGAAGGAAGGAAGGAAGGAAGGAAGGAAGGAAGGAAGGAAGGAAGGAAGGAAGGAAGGAAGGAAGGGAGGAAGGGAGGGATGGAGGGAGGGAGGGAGGGAAGGAGGGAGGGAGGGAGGGAGTGAGGGAAGGAGGGAGGGAGGGAGGAATCTTAGATAGGGATTAATAGGTACAGTGCCTACTGAGCCTAGTTTCATAAAATCATAATAGAGGATCTCTGACTGTCAAAATTATACCATATTCCAGAATAGCATCTCCACTGTTACACTAGAACATTGTCTTAAAAGAGACATAGGTCATCAATTCTTGAAGTATTGTCCATATGATAATTGCAAAAAAGACTAATGTATATTTTACGAGGTAGCTTCTGTTCTCTTCTGCTTGGTCCCATTGTATTCTTCATGTTTTAAAAGAAGAAAGATAGGAGAATCTGTGTTGGCAGTTCAATTCCTCTGATCTCACCTCAATTCCCTAGAGGCCTGATCCTTAGTTTCATGTAGCCCATTCTGAATTATGCTATTACTTAATATAATGTTACAAAAATTCAGTGCTAAAGAAAATCCTGTAGTCAGGGTTATATAGTTTAACATAATCTAATATCTCAGGAAGACAGAGGATTAGGAGTACCTGGAAAGTAAGATCAGAAGCTGCAAGGACTGGGATCCAAAGAATATTTTTGTGGTAAAATGATAGGAAGAGAATTCAATGATGAGGTATGTTAGGAAACTACATTTAAGAACCTCTAAAATACTCCAGAATTGTAGCTTAATGGGATATGAGCTGAGCATCCTTGCTTTTCAATTTAGGAGTTCCCACGTGTACTAAGAATAAGAAATAATATGTGGGAGGAAAGAAGGAAACATGCATTTGTTAAGCATTTAGTATGTGCCAGACACTGTAGTAAGTTCTGAGGATACAAATTCAAGGCAAAACAGTCCCTGTCTTCAAAGAGATTACCTTCTAATTAAGGCACACACAAAAGATCATTTAAAAAGAATTAGGAAGACTGGGGGTACTCCTACGCATGTAGGAGAATGAGGTTAAAATCTAGAATTCAGGAAAAAGTACCATGAGGAAAATGTAGGAGCCTGAGGAGAAATTCACCAAAGAAGAGAAATCACCAATGGGAGAAGGGGATAGGATTTACATAGGGATGTTCCAAGTCGATAAGGACATGGAGAAGGTTAGATGTTTCACTATGAGCAAGCCCCAGACACTGAGGAAAGCTGACAGGGAGATAGAATGGTTTAAAACTCCTAGAATCTAGGACTATAGCAAATAAAAGTCAATCTGGTTATGAAAGGCCTCAGCCTTTCACTAGTACCCATGAAATGGTCAAAGACTCAAAGGAAGACTTACAGAAGGATATAGAAAAGAACTGGCATGAAAAGGGACAATTGGGCTTTGCCCTTCACCAGTGGAAGGAGTGGTCATATTGACAAGATCACCTATCCATTTAAATATAAGATTCATATCATATTTCTTTTATATGTGTGTGTATGAGATATGTAGCTTTACTGAGCTAAAGCAACCTGTGCTAAATAAATGTTTAATGAATTATCTCCTTTACTATTTTGCCTAGGGTTGATCATTCCAGTGGTTTTCCTACTCCCAGCAGAATTAAGCCAAACTATAATTTTCATTCTTTTGTATATTTTGTCTCCTCCTTATCTTAAATCATTCAGATGTCTTCCCCACTATTTCTTCCTTTATCCCTATCTTGTGTAAAGAGATGACTTCTGGCTAAGGCAAGCCTTTTCAGAAAATCACCTTATATGTCCCTAGTGTTTAGCGCAGGGTCTGACACAGCAAAAGCTTACTAACATAGTAAATGCTTGTTGCCTTCCTTTACCAAAACCAGAGAGAGAGAGAGAGAGAGAGAGAGAGAGAGAGAGAGAGAGAGAGAGAGAGAATCCCTGAGATAAAAGATAAAAAAGCAAAAGGAAAAAGAAAGGGAAAAAAAGAAATCATTTTTCTGAATCCTGAAAGAATTTAATGAAGAAATTTATTTAAAGATCTTTTGCCCAAGGACTCATAAAACCAAGCTTCCTTAACAAGCCATAGCAACAATTCACAGAGGAGAGGGCTAATCAGAGATATTTTGTATTATGATTTATTCAATAAGAATCCAAATGTGCATGAGCTATTAGTTATTGAATACTGCCCTTCATTTTTATGAAGAGCTGCCCTTCATTTTTACTTATCTTTTAAATACAGGAAAGTGAAATGGTGAGGTAGGTAAAAAATAAGCCTGATGCAATATTGAGCAATGACTAATTTCTGTGAGTACCATTTGCATTGAAAAAACAGAGGCTATAAATATAAGTAGCCTCTAGAAGCTCCAGAATTTATGGTTCTATTTTAAGGGAGCCTCAAGTACAACATAGTTTATTTTATCAAATGTGTTTTATGATACGTAAACTCAACTGGGTCCTCATTTCACAAGGTAAAACCATTTATACTTTCCTAATGGATTTACTATATCACTCACCACAGTGGCTGTTCCAAACCTTTTCATCCTTCCTCCAGCCTATCATGAATCCCTTTTTTCCTTACTCTTTCAGATAAGAACTGAAAAATTTGGGACTATTCACTAAGAACTCCCTTAACTTCCTACTCTTCATCTCACAGCACTCTCAAATGTCTTCTATTTTTTCTTCCTTCACATTTGTCTCACAGAAGAGTTGTCCATTGTCCTCGCTAAGTAAGGTAAGCCCTTATATATGCACCCTAGATTTTTATTCTATCCCATCTTCTCTAGCAGATTGCCCCCTCTATCATTCCCCAATCCCTTAATAATTTTCTATATCTACTACCTACTGTTTTTTCCCTGATGCTACGAATATATCCATATTTCTCCCATCCTTAAAAAAAGACCTCTTTTGATTCTACCATCCCTGCTAACTATTTTGCTATATTTTTCTTCTTTGTGGCTCAATTCCTTGAGAAAGCCAGCTACATTGGGGCCTCTACTTAATCTCCTGTCACTTTCTTCTAAATCTTCTGTATTCTGACCTCATTCAACTGATACTACTACTTGCAGAGTCAATGGATTAGGAAGCTACTACCTATTTCTCAATTGTCAAATTAATTTGACTTTCCACAGTCCTCAAACTTATTAAGCTCTCTATAGTCTTTGATATTGTTGATGACCCTCTTGTCCAAGATATACTCTCTTCTATAGGTTTTTGTAACATTGTTCTAGTGTTCCTGTTCTTTATCTTCCTGATTCTTATTCTTCCTTGCTGCATCTTCATCTGGATCATAGTCACCAATCATGGATGATGCCCAAGGTTCTCTTTTGGGAACACTTTTCTTCTCCCTCTCTATCATCTCACTTTGGCATTGTCATCTTCTCCCACAGGCTCCATTATTATCTTTGCAGATGATTCCTAGATCTATACATCCAGCCCTAATCTTTCTCCTGAGCCCAAGTCTCACTTCACTAGATGCCTTTTGGACTCTTAAACTCGAGGCTCCATAGAAATCTTAAACAAGATGTGTTCAAAACAAAATTTCCCAAAAAACCTTTCCCTCTTCCCACTTTTTATATTACTATCAAGGATACCATCATTCTCCGAGCCACCCATGCTCACAACCTCAGTGCTCTCTACTCTTTACTATTACCCACTGTGAAGAGTGAATCAAACTCTTTTTGTCTATCAATCAGGGACTTTTAAGTTAATCAATGAAAAATTTAAGTACCCCTATTTAGTACCTTACCAGTCACCGAGTATGAGAATTCACAAGTCACTTACTAGAGTGGGTGACAGGTCCAGAGGCCACTGCCCCCACCCTGGGCAGTGCTAGGCAAATTGAAAGACTGCAATTGGTTCCTGTAAAGTGGGGAAGGGACAGGAAGTGATGTGGGAAAAGGACTATAAAAAGTCCTGAACTTCTTTTCCAAGGGACTTCTCCTTGATACTTCTATTTTGGAGTTCTTCTTTGGCGTCTCTGCTCCTCATATATCCTTTGGACTTTTTTGGATGAGGGCTTCTTGGGGCTTTTGGACTTCGACTTCAACTTGCAGCTTTGGGTCTTTCAATTAGAGTTTTCAGCTTCGAGACTTCTACTTTCAGCTTTGGAGCTTCTTGGAGTTAGAGACTTTCTTGTTGGGTTCACTGCTGTCTTGCTGAGGTTAGCTCATGAGGGTTTTTCTGCATTGGGACCTTGAATCCTGCCCAGCTTGCTGGTGAGTGACTAGGATTCCCATGTAAAGATTGGAACTCAGGTTGGAACTCTGTTGGGGAGCAAGCTTCATTTCACTGGATCAGCATTTAGGGTAGGCTAGACAGTCTCCTTACCTCTTTCTCGTCCACATTTCTCTCCTTTAGTTAATATTCCAATTAAACAAAATTGTTGAAAGCTGCTAATAGCTTTCCTGACTTAAAAGATAATAATTGGTGACCACTTTTTATAACTCTCTTATTTAGTCAAAGTCCCAATTTAACTATTACACCACCCCACATATCCAGTCTAGTGTAAAATCTTATTTCTAACTTCACCGTCTCTCTCATATATGCACCTCATCTCTCCACTTACACTCCATTACAGGTCTTCATAACCTCATCCCTGTACTATTGTCATAGCCTCTGAGTTAGTGTTCCTACTTCAAGCCTTACTGCACTCCAATCCATCCTTGACTCAGATGTCCAAGTGATTTTCCTAAAGTATAGTTCTGATAGGTCACTCTTCTACTTAGTAAGCTACAATGGCTCCCTATTACCTCAAGAATCAATTATAAAATGTTCTGTTTTATATTTAAAGTCATTAAAATCTTGCCTCTTCCAACATTTCTAATTTTAATATTTTGCTCTTTTCCATGTATTCTGTGATCCATTGGTAATAGCTTTCTTGGTCCCACTCACATATAATCCATCTCTCATCTTTGTGCCTTTTCTATTCCTGTCCCTCCCACCCCCTGCACCTGGAATGCTATTCTTCCTCATTTCTAAACTCTGGATACCCTAAATTTTCTTCAAGTCTCATCTAATAATCCACTCCCTCCCCACCAATATTTCACATTTAAACTTCTAGTGCCTTCCCTCTGGAATTGTCTTCCATTAACACTGTACATTTTTTTTATGTATTTTTCTTTTTGCAAGGGGTCTCCATTAAAATGTGAGCTCCTTGAAGGCAATGGTGATATTCTTGAATTTCTTTGTATTCTCAGAACTTCAATGCTCATCAATACTTAATGAATGATTATTGATTGATAACTTATTTGAACTTTAATTAATTTATACACACAAAGACACATATATATTATATATCCCATATATAGTGTCTTCCAAGAGTGAATATCTGATTCACCCATTTTACTCAACCTTATTCGATGTTGTTCCCATTCCAAGGACTTAGTAAATCTTCACAACTTTTTTAAACATGTTTATTACCTTAACAAACCCACTGGTAATATCAAAGTCTCCAGTATGTAAAACAAGGAAGTGTAAAAGGATTTTTACATGAGAATAATTGCCATTTAAAGAACCATCACTTTGAAAATATAATAGACAGTGCACTTCTCATTGAGCATTTGTGTCCCACTGACCTTTAATTCATTTCCTTATAGGGCTTATTTAAAATAAAACTTTCTAAAAGGAAGTAGACACAGTCACTGAAAACTGCATGCAATGTAACCATAAAACATATCCTTTCTCTTTTTCTTACAAAGGTGCTTAGCCAAATCATTCAATATCTCAAGTAATATAGTCTGTCTACATTATCTACAGCTGCTTTACATGTCATTTCAATGATTGTGGAAAGAATTTCCAACTACGATTAATTTTGACATTGATGAGATATAATAATAATTACTTATTCCTTAAACCTTACTTTTTCCTCTGCCAGGAAAAACATACCATCTTTATACCATTCTTTGTGTAGAGCACATATTGCTGGATGAACTGTTTCTTGTGTTTGGGGTAGAATATCCTTCATCGAAAGAAATTCTTTGTTATTTATTTCCCTATGCATGGGTCCAAAAGATGAAGATGTCACTTGATATGGCCTGTAAGTGAGGACTCTTTATAGTTTAACATCAGAAAGTAAGGGAAATTACATTAGAGTAGATATATTATGATATATTTTGGCCCTACACCCTCTAGATCACCAGACCTTTCATATGTCCTGCAGCTGTTAACTGCAATTTAATTTCCCTGAGAGCAGAAGCCATCTTGCTTTTCTATTTGTATCTGGGAATGTAGAACAATACTTGGCAAATTTATAACTTTTAAACATGTAATTTCATTTAATATTATGCTATTAATGCATGATTAATATATTTATTCCTCCCTTTCTTCTTTCCTCCCTCTTGCCCTCTGTCTTATATCCTTTCTCCTCTTCCTTCCTTCTTACCTTCCTTTCTTCTTTCTTTCTTCCCTCTATGTTTTTAAGGGAGTATTAGTCAGTTTTTTAATTAATCCTGTTAACTCCCAACATAGTGGGAGACAGACACCGTCAAATTACTTGTGGTACTGAGGTTAAAGATTAGAAAATTAAATTGCTCTGTTTAATTATTTTTATTCAAATTCAGTGCAAAAATCTATATAATATTAACTTCTTGCCATGGCATCTCAACATTTCCACCATCTCTGCTACTTATACCAGTTTCCTTTCTCTCATTTGCCAATTTCTAACTCTCATTTCTGACTATAAGATCCAGCCTATCTAAGAACCTAAGACAAGTTGTTATTAAAAAGTATTTATAGAGTACTTGTGTACAAGTTTTTCCAGTTTAACAATTCCACACAGTTAACCCACAAAGTATATAAAGAACTATGCTAGGACCTAGAGATGGGAAGACAAAAATAAAGAGATCTTGTCATCAAAGTGCTTATTTTCTAATAGAGATACAACATGTATGCAAATGTAGAAAAATAAGATAATTTGAGGTGGAAGAAAGCATTGACAATTGAGGAGAATACAACTTCATAAAGAAGGTGGCATTTGATTTTTTTGAACTTTTTAAAACTTTTTTTAATTTTTAATTTTCCAGATTACACGTCTATGCAGTTTTTAATATTTGTTTTCTCACTTTTTTGCAATCCATCTTTTCTCTATCTCTCTCTCACTCCTCCTCCATACCAAAGAAGGCAATTAATATGATATAGGTTGTACATATATTATCACAAAGTACATATTTCCCTGCTCATCATGTTGTGAAACAACACCCATATTGCTTATACTATATATATATATATATATATATATATACATATATATATATTTGCATTTCTCTATCAAAAATTATTTAGAGCATTTTTCATATATTTATAGAAAAGATTTCTTCATCTTAAAACTATTCATATCTTTGACCATTTATCAATTGGGGAATGGTTAGCATTCTGATATATTTGACAAAGTTCTCTATATATTTCAGATGAGATCTCTATATAAGAAACTGTGTATAATTTTTTTCCTCCCAACTTAATGCTTTCCTTTCAATCTTTGCTGCATTCATTTTATTCATATAAATACTTTTCAATTTAATGCATTTATAATTTTCCATTTTCCATTTCACAATGCTTTCTATCTCTTCTTTATTCATAAATTTCTCTCCTATCCATAAATCTGATAGGAATATATTCTTTGTTCTTCTAATTTGTTTATGTCTCTCTCTCTATCCAAGTCATGCATTCATTTTGATCTTATCTTGGTAAAAAGAAAAAGATATTGATCTATATTTAGTTACTGCTTTCAGTTTTCCCAACAATTTTTGCCTTGGATCTTTATCTTTGAAAAACACAAGGTTACTATAGACTTTTATAATTGTTTGTTTTATATCCATTCTGCATTAACTTTAAATTTTTTCTCTTAATACATGGTCAATTTTTGTAAAAGTGCCATGGACTGCTGAGAAAAAAATGTATTTCCTTTCTATATTCATTCGACTCTCTCCAAATATCTATCATATCTAGCTTAAGATTTTATTAATGTATTTTATTTATCTCCAAAACTCCTTTTTCATTTTTTATTATTTATACAGTTATGAGCTAAACTTTTAAAGAGAAAGGATTTTGAGATGACTAACAACCCTCAAAAGAAAAGGGAAAAAATCTTGAAAAATAAAATTTTGAAGAAAAATATGTAGCAAGACTAAAGGAATGAAGGCCCAATAAAATGAAATGACCATACGATAAAAGGAAACAAGGAGAAATCTCCATGAGAAAGAAATAACTCTTTAATAACAGCAACTAGATCTATAGAATTTAGAGACAAGTGCAAGGACATTGAGGCTAGTTTAATTAAAACTCAATAGTTAAAGTTTAATTTAGTTAAAGCTCAATAAAATCATTGATAAAATATAATGATGGCAAATATGTCTTTTAAAGAAAATTCTAAAAGGTAATGAAGCTAAACTACTTTGAACAGATGGTGGAAAATCTTAATACATAAATACATAGGGAAAAAATAAAAAATTAGCAATTCAGAAATAGGGCAATGATTATCAGAACAAAATAAGAAGATAACAATATTGTAAAAGAACTAGGTCACTATTGCAGAATGCAAATTATCTCAAAGTCAGATTTGGGATGATCTGAGAGATATTGGCTTTCCAGGAAAAAAAAAAACATTAAAGGGGACCGATTACCACATTCCAGGAGATATTTTATGCTAAAATGTCAGAAATAAAGTGCAAAGTATGTATTAATAATATCTAGTGGATAATTCCCAGTTTAACTTATCCAGACTATATTTTCAAGTTATAGAGTTTCAATTTTAAAGAAAAAATATTACTGTCTGGAGAAAGTAGTTATCATACCAAGAAGTTCCAGAGTACTTTTCAATGACAATAATAAATCAATGAAGATGTTGGAATGTAATTATTCAAAAAGAAAGGAATAGTCTTGAATCTCCAAATACAAAGCAGACCATGTAATTTCCTAATAAAAGACAAATGCTAAAGAGAATCATATATGTTTAGTCTTTTAAGAAAATAAGAAAATTAAGGATAGATGGATAAAAAGATGAAGGATAGATGGATAGATTGATAAATAGAAAGTGTCTTAAGCACTTGCTATGCGCCAAGCACTGTGCTAAGTGCTAGAGATACCAAGTAAATATGGTCCCTTGCTCCAAAGGTGCTCATATTATAAAGAGCAAAAAGAATTCAAAGGAAAACTAAAGGAGGTCAGGAGTGGAGGGTACAGGGAGTGCAGGTGTTAGAAGGTGTTAAGAGTGTCTGTGTGGGAGTAAAATGTAAAAGTCTGTAGAGTTCGAAGCAAATGCAGGAGAAAAGTGAACATAACAAACAGGTCTGGGTATTCCCTTCCACAAGTAAAGCTTCCTGATGTGAATTGACCAGTAGGAAGGCAGGGTCAGATGTGGCAGCATCTCCAGCATGAGAAGGCTACTAAGATAGATGGAAAAGTCTGGAGACTCAGATTTAGAAGCACAGTTGCCAGAGGGAATAAACAGGACCTTTGCTAAGCACTAGGTATAGAAAGAAAGTAGAAAAAAAATTCTCTAAGCTCAAGAAGCTCACATTCTACTGGGGAGACATGAAGATAACTAGGCATGATCAAGAAATACATAAAATACAAGGTGATCTGATGAGGGGAAGAATTAGCTGGCAAAGACTTCTTACAAGAGATTAGAACTGAACTGATTTTTAAGGAATATTAAGAGGCAGAGATGAGAAGCATGGGAGGTACTCAGAATGAACAGAGATGGGATAGATATTTAGGATATAAGAGATAGAATGCCATGTTCAAGCATCTACAAGTAGATAAGTGGAATTAGACTGTAGAGTACTTGTCAGGCAGCATATAATTAAGGAGGATATACAGGAGACTGGAAAGGTAGGAAGGAGCCAGACTACATAAAGTTTTAAATGCCAGACAGGAGATGTTCCATTAAAGTTCTAAAAAATGATTTTGAACAACTGAGTCAAGAAATAACCCTAGAGCTATTATATACAAAACACACATTTATTCATTCCAACAATGGATGTGACCTAGATAGAGGTGCCAAGAGATTGAATTTGAGATTGGAGTAAAAGCAGACCCCAGGAATATGAGTCTGAGCTAAGTGAAGAGTTGGGGTAGGACATGTATACATGTACATATATATTTACACATATATACCATAAACAATTATATGTAATTATAATATATTCTATATTATTATATTACATATATAATATTATATATATTGTTTGTACATTGTTGTTTGTCTATTATCTTTTTCATTAGACTGTGAGTGCCGTGACATCATAGATTATTTTTGGTCTTTATTTCAAAACACTTACTATGGTTCCTGGTACATATACGGGAGAAACTTAAATACTTATTAACTAACAGATTGACTAGCTAGAAAATTTGTGACATCTGATAAAACCATAGTAATTGCACAGAGAAGTCATCAATGGAATTTTAATTTTATAGAATTTGTACAGAAAATTGGAGTAAGGGCAGGTAATGACCACAGTCTTGTAAGAATAGTGTCAGGGGCTCAGAGTTAGTCAGATTGCTTAGAGAAGAAAGCTGAGGAAGGCATAAAGGTTTGTTTGTTTTCTCTTAAGTTACTTTGGGAAAAAGATGAGCAAAGAAGGCATATGCCTACTGCTCAGAGTTAATGAGATGATAAAAAATGACAATTGAAAGAAGGGGAAAATCTCCAATTGTTAATTTTCTTTTTTTTTTTCCAAGCCAAATAATCTTTGCACTAGAAGTGACAATAAAATGAATAACAGGATAACCACTGGGATTTGATATCAGAGATAAGTAAGGCATTAGTAAGATAGAAACTATATGCCCTTGATAAATTAAAGTCACTAAGATATCTCCAAGAGCTAAACAAACAGGTATATTGAGTTCTTGAACCCCTATCAGTATAATTTTGAAACAAAATTGTGCTATATGTGTAATAGTTAAAGGGATTGTAGTGGATTGAAGAAGAACTGGGGATAAGGAAAGTTTTGTAACAGGGAATGGAGCAGTTGAAGGGATAGAGGGAATATGACTGAGGTAAAAGGAGAGAGATACCCCCTTCTGAGAGGCTATCTTTGAAAAATGGGTTCCTGAGAAATGGGCCATCTATGATAGCCTGAGGGGATGTCTATTTATTGATGTTGAAGATACCTCAGGGCAGGTAAGCACAGACACCCGACACACACACACACACACACACACACACACACACACACACACACACACACCGCCCCCCCCCCCCAAGGGACAAGCCTTCCCCCCTCACCACCAAGGTCATCTGGCAGGGGTCTGATAAGGATTGTTTGAATGGTTGAATGGTTGTCCTTGGGTTCAGCTCCCTCTATGTACCCCTGAAATGATAGTCCTCTTATCTGACTGCAGTTATTTAAATAAAGATGAATTTTAATAATAAGTTTGGATTGGGGAGGTATCAGGGAAGAGGGAATCGGGATTTCCCTAGATTGAGTTTGAATCTCTCAGCTTTTGAGCTGGTGGAGGGTTTCTTTTATTCCTGTCTAAACTAATCTGTGCTAGTTTTCTTAAATTCAAAGTCTTTAACAGTAGATAGCAAGAGGTAGAAAAGGTTCTGACCTTCAGAGATGGTTGGGCCTATCTCTTCTGGCTGATGCCCTAAAGACCGTCCTTACAGTTCAAACTGCTCCCCTTAAATCATTTTGTTCCATGACACAATCACAGGAATACAGGTAGAGCACACAGTTGGGAAAGATCCAGGAATATCTAGAGACAGGGAGAGAGCACTCCTTCTAGTCTGAGGGCCAGAAAAAAGAGCCAGGAGACCAACTGTTACTCTCCAACTCCCCTCACCCCACCAATTGTCATTCTTGTCAATATCTTCTCTCTAACATTCCAACTGCTGTTTGTTCCACCTGAGAGGCAAAAAGTCCACAGTCTGATTCAGTTTTCCTTTTCACATATGAACTGATTCAAAGTAAAATAAGCAAAAACAGGAAAACAATAAGCACAATGATTATAAAAATGTAAATGGATAGTACAACAATGACCATTAAAAAAAAAAAAGCCCTGAAACTGAATACTTCAGTATGTTAATCAAGCTGGGCCAGGAACAAAAGATGTGAGAAGGAAGGCATGTTCACACCTCTGTACTGAGTATCAAGGATTCTAGGTGTGGAACACTGAACTTAACATCAGACTTCTTTTTTAATAGGCTGATTCATTTTGTGGAACTTTTTTTCTTCCTCTTCTTTTTATTCTTTATGATGAGGAATGGATTTATGATAGGGGGTAAAGGAAGGATATAGTAGAAAACGTAAGTTACATAAATATAGATAGCATAAATAAAATTTATTTAATAAAAAATCATGGAGGACCAAAGGAGAACTAAGATGATCACAGGTTTTGGGGTTTTTTTTTTTATTTGTTTTTAAGGAGAATAATAAAATCTACAAACTATCATATATGAGTCTGGATTTAATTTCTGGCAAAATTAAAAATTCTTGAACAGATGGATGACTAATACTAAGTTTCTGAAATCTGAAATCAATAAAAAAACTTTTAAAAACTAATGAAGAAAGAAAGGCAGGAAGGGGGAAGAAGGGATTGAAAGGAAAGTTGCTAAAGTTGAAGAAAACATACAAAAAAAGGTTCACCAATGCAGACAAAATAAGAAAAATATCAGAAAACAGTTCTTTTATACTGAATATTTGTTCATTCTGATCTGGTGGCCTGAACTGAATTTCTCAAAGACAACCAGGTGCTCTTGTTATCTCCATACTTAACTTGGATATCAATCTCTGTTAGCCAGTAAGAAGGAGGGAATGATGGAAAGACATGAAGTCACAATCAGAGAGGAGAAACTCAGAGTTAAAGCTCTTGCAGATGGAGTAATTCCAAGTAATGAAAAACTATAAGGTGTTGGTTGATGACTGAAATGAAATGGAGAAACTACACTGTCATTGAAGAGAAGGATCATTATTTTTCAAATGAAGGAATCTCAAAAAGGTGAAGTCCTCAAAGGGTAGAAATGGGAGCAAAAAATAGATATTTAAGAGAGGAAGATTTCAGCTGGAAAGAGAAAAAGAAGAGAATAAACATATATGTATATATATATATGTGTGTATATATGTCATATATCACCTATATGTACCATATATTGTGCTGAGTATTTTTTATAAATTGTATCTCATTCAATCATTACAAAAATCACCTGTGAGGTAGGGGTCAACATTGTCCTCATTTTACATTTAAGGAAACTGAGGCAAACAAGTGAAGTGACTTGCCCAGGGTCACAATCAGTAAGTGTCCAAGGTCAAATTTATACTTGGGTCCTCTTGATTCTAGGCTCATTACTCTATCCACTGTATCACTAGCTATCTCCATTAGCTTGAAGCTTGATATAAAGAAAAAACTTACTAATAATTAGAGATGTGCAAAAATGGGTTCCTTTAGGTGGTAATGGCTTTCCTCTCACTTGAAATCCTTAAGCAGAAACTCCATAGTCATTTGAGGGGTTAGGGAAATTATAGAAGGGATTTTTATTCAAGTATAGTTTGAATTAGATGACTCTGACTCTTTCAATATAAAGATGTTACATTCTGTATAATACTAAGAAGATGGAAAAAGAAAATGAGTTTCAAATACAAGAATTGAAAAAAAATTCTAATATCTATAGAGAAGGATAAGTATATGGTATATACCTCAAATTAAAAGAAATAGGCAAATAATGGTGGCAGAATAATAATCTGGAAAAAGCAATAGGGAAAGAAGAGTTCATTAATTGTATATATTTGCCCCACTAATGAATCAATCAATCAATGAACATTTATTAATCACCTATATAGTAAAAGGTACTAGAGATACTAATCCAATGGAAGAAAAAAACCCTGCTCCTAAGGAGTTTATATTCTCCTGAGAAAAATACATATGTAGTCTAAATATAATGATAATAAATAAAAATATATGCAAAATACAAGGTACTTTGTCAGGAAGACAGTAACAGTTGAGGATGGGAGGAGCGATAGGTAAGGAAAGGCTTGAGGCAGAAGATTCCTTTGTGCAATGTGTTAAAGGAAAAGAGGTACTCTTCTAGTATCTTGTACTAGTACCTAGTATTCTTGTACAGTTCACATCTGGCCTCAGGCACTTACTAGCTGACTCTAGCATATTCTTGGAAGTGTCTCACATGAGGCCCTCTCATTTCAATTGGATTTTGGGATCTCTCTCTAAGATCTTCTATTTCTTTGCACTAAAGCCAATATCTGTGAGCTGGTTGAGGGAGAAAAACTACCCCTTCTGCTGTCCCATCTTAATTGCCAAATGTTTCTGTAGCTAGAAAATGAGCTGAGGGAAAAAAAAGGGGAGAAAGTTCTCTTCTACCCAAAACCTACCAAATAATCGAAAATGTACCTATTTCTATGTGACCATACAATAACTACACCTCGGTGTTCAAGGATGCTGGACAGGGCACACTGTAAAAATGCTACAAAGTCACACTGCTTTGATACATAGTTGGCTGGTGGCCTTTTTTCTTTGTGGTAGTAATCACAAGTATTGATGCTCAAGGCACAGGACAGCAGTAAAGCTACATGTCCTCAGGACCTTAAGGGAAACACATGCTTACAGTATGAATAATGACACAAAAAGGAAACCCAGAGTTTTCCCTTGCAAATATAAGGGTGGAGTGATTTATTTTCTGAGCCCCATCTCACTTAAATTAAGTAAAAAGATGACCAATCAATCAGTTCAATCTTAAATCTTAAACTAAGTTTGAAAAGTCTTTCAAACTGGAATTTCTTTATTGTTGAAGAATTGAATTGAATGTAAAACCCAGTGGAATTGCCTGTCAACTACAGGATGAGGGGGGAGGGGAGGAGAGGGAAAGAACAGGATTCTTGTAACCAAGGAAAATGTTCTAAATTGACTAATTGAATAAAATTTTTAAAAAAGAAGAATTGTATTGAATCAGGCAAGAAAACTTGGTTTCTCCCCAGTGGTCATCTATAAATTATCAAGAAGAAATCATTTGAGAGGTTGGAGCATGTGAGGAAGAACTATCTGCAAGGGAAGGGGAGACTTTGGTTTATGCCTTGTCCAGGTCTCTCCCCAATTCCTTTGATCATAGAAAGATCTTTCAAGTTTTGCAGAGTTTGAAGTATTTGGGGTTTTCCATTGGTGCCATAGCAGCATACTCAGATCATCTGACAGCCCTATCTGTATTAGAGACCAAGGATTAATTGGACATAGATCCATTCTCTATAAAGATCCTAGCAAAGAAACTACAGAAAATCTAAGAGGAATTCCTTAAGCACCCATAGGATAAGAGAAAAAGACTTCTAGGAACCAAAGAGTTGTGACTTAACCCTTTGTGAAATGTATTCCCTAACTGAGCCCATTTTCCTTTGGATTCTATATATACTTGTAAAAGACCATGTCAAAGGGATGTTTTGTAACAATTTGAGAGATATTTTGTGCCAATTGTGTTTTAGATTGTGCACAAATTCAAAAATAGTGTTTCCAACATGATTTTTGGTTGGTGCAAAAGGGGGGAATGTGATAAAGGATGAAAAGGTTTGCAATTTGCAAAAACTTTTGCAAAAACTAAAAACGCAACCCTTAGGGAATGATTGACAGTAGCATGTGACCAAGGGTCACATGTGTAATAATTAAAATAGTTGAGGCCAAATAGTTGAATGTAGTGATTAAATAGTGGAAGATATAAATTGTGATAGATATAAGAGTGGATGAGTAAATTGTGACTGCAGAAAATATGTTTTCACCACAGTGTCTTGTTTCAAATCAAATATAAGGCGGTTGCCAGGGAAATATTCCCAATTATGAAAATACCCAAGTCAACTGGATTTTATAGAGAATTTAATTAATAATACAATGAGGAAGTAAAGAAAGAGAGAAAGAGTAAGAAAGGAATAAGTATGAAAGGCCTTAAGTCAACATGGCCTAGACCTGAGTCTTAAGAGAGAGAGATCAGTCAGTCCTTAATCACTTACCACAAGACCTGTCCAAGCAAGAATATAGACACCAGTTCAGCCAGCCATCCTTCTCCAGAGAGGGATTCTTCTGACTGTCCTCAAGAGACTGTCCCAAGAATCTGTTTCCAGAGCTCTCTCCCAACAGCTTCCTTAGAGACTGTTTTATTTTTAAGAGCCTGTCATCTCCTTATATAGGGAATTTTCTCCTATGTCACCTCCCCTAAGTTCCCCCATCTAACAATCACAGTAGATGTTTTTCAAAAGACAGACCATTCTTAGTCCACACCTAAGAAGGTGTAAACTTTTGAGTAATTCACACCAGGAAAGCTCTGAGTAAGTTTCTCAGCTCTTAGTTCCTTGTAAATTCACAAGTTTCTTGACCTTTATAGGTACTTATCTATAGAACTTTTTGCCTTACTATAAGTATGGGTTAAATACTTTTCATTGTTCAGAAAAGAGTTTACAACTTTATCTTCCCCTAGGACAGACTTAAGTAGGTGAAATAGAGTTCTCACATTCCTGATCTAAGTAGAGTTCACTGCCCAAATGGGGAATGGTCTTAATCCAATCTTATGAAGTAGGGTCTGGGAATTTTTAAGGTTCACAATCCCCCTGAATGATCATTGGGAGACTAGTCTCCCCATTGATCATTTAACATAATCATCTTGTAATCCTAAATGCACTTCTAACTATAGATATACACAATATTCAAATTTCTAAGAGGAAATTAGAGTAGTGAGGGAGGAAATAGAAAAGAAAGAAAGCAAAACCAATGTTTTCTAGACGCATTGACAGAAAGCCAAATTAGAGGCAGTCCCTTTTGGCATAAATGTATACAATTACAATAAATGTTCAATCAAAGTTCAGTTTAATCAACCATATCCAAAGTTCATTCTTGATCTTCTTGATGTAATGTGGATTTTCTGGCATCTTTCTGCAACAGTTCATTCTCTGGATTTAGGAGTTTCAAGCTTCTTTCTTGAAGATCTTTTCTTAAACAAAATCAAAATCTTAGATTTTAAATTAAAATACAATCCCCCCTGAAGTAGGTGTTAAAAAACATCCAGTTTACCTCAGGATGCAATGTTAAGTTATGGGGGTGTATGAGTCAATTATCAAAAGAAGAGAAAAATATTCAAAAACATAAGGAGAAAAAATTTCAAAATAGGCCTTTGTATAGGTCCAATTTAAAGTAATTTCTATCCCATAAGTCTTTAGGACAGAATGCAGTAATATTTCACTTTCCCATTTGCAGACAAGACTACAGGAAGTTGCCATAATATAAGAAGAAAAAGAACTGGAATTCTATTTTGATAGGGAAGCGTCATTCCCTCGTATGACCTTTTTGTCATTCTCAGGGATATAGGGAGCCAGCATGATAGTCAAACTTCGTATTTGTATGAGTCCTTCACAAAAAATGTGGATACAAGGAAGTTCTACTACTTAACGTATGTCAAGCGTTGCAACCTCGAGTCTCACATTAGTATTTCATGTGTGCTCTTTTTTGGCACTATTAAGGTTAAGTCTGTGCTCCTTGTTTTTTATCCTCTTTTTTTTTTTAGAATCAGATACATAAACATTAATCACAGTCCCATAATATTTTATCAACAAATGGCAGGTCCCTTAGTTTAAAGCTTTTGGGTGTGCATTGACATTATAGCAAGAATATATATATTAACTTCTATTATTGCAGAAAAATATTAATATTAATTATGTGTACCTTTAGTACAAGAAATGAGAAAAAATCAAATATCCCAATAAAAATAAAGAAAAGCAATAATAAAAATGAGGAAAAATCAGTAATTCAATGTGTTCCCAAAAAACAGCATCTACTTGTCAATGGATTATTATCTCCAATATATATGATACAATAGAGTTAATCAGTCTCAACAGAAGATGCTTTCTTCACATGTGAGCAATGAATCCAAGAGTCCTTTTCTCCAATCTTTATAGATGTTGGAGTAGTTGACAATATTTGGAATGATCCTTCCCATGAAGGCTGAGTTGCTCCAGTATGCTTGAAATTCTTAATATGCCCTTTGTCTTCTGGGTTCAGGTCATGAAGAGAAAAGTCTAGTGGTCTGGCTTGTACTGCAGCTCCGGATTCATGAAGTTCACGTAGCTTGTGCTGTAATTCCTGTATATAGGAAGCAATAGTAGTATCTCCCCCTAATAGTGATGTATATGCAGGGGAAAAAGTTTTAGCCTATATAGGCAGATGTCCAAAAAGCATCTCAAATGGTGAGATGTGTAGGTCTCCTCTAGGCCTGCTTCTAAGATAAAATAGGGCCAGAGGGAGAATTTCAGGCCATTTTAAATGTGTCTCAGTACATAATTTTCCAATCATAGTTTTAAGTTCTTTGTTCATCCTCTCCACTTGGCCTGAGCTCTGGGGATGATATGGAACATGGAATTTTGGAGTTATTCCCAAGCAAGAATATATCTGATTTAGAACAGAATCAGTGAAATGACTTCCTCTATCTGAATCAATACATGCTGATAGTCCAAAGCGAGGAATAATTTCCTTTAAAAGTATCTTAGCAACAAAATCCACTCATGGAAGCCTGAGCCTTGGGATCTGGCAAAATTCTATGCCCAATGGTTGCTTCTTCTCAGAGTCAGCTGGAAGGACCTAAGGCTTGAAGAAGATTTTCCCTGTGATCAACAGAGGAAGGAGGTTTTCTGGATCTGGCTGCTGGCAGCATCAGTGAGAAGATCTCTGGACCTACTTGGACATCTACCAACTTAAGATCCTGGCCCTATTTGATTTGGACTCCTGGTGTGAGATTGGGATATTTGGGAAGTTAATGTTATAGATTAGTAATATAGTTTAGTTAGTTATAATTTTTTAAATTAAGTAAAAGAATAAGTTTATTCCTAAACCCTTATTCCTTCCTAACCTTCCCAAACAATAAATCAGAATTTATTTATATGTTTTCCTCTTGTTTTTCCCTTACCCCAAATCCTACTATAACAGAATGCCAAAAAAAATGGGAGTAGGATAAAATGCTTAGGGCTTATGTGGGATATTTATACCTTTATGAAAGTTACTCTTCCTTATCAGGGTAAGGATGGCTATTGTTGCTCTTATGTACATCAAAGTACATGTACATCAAAATAAAACCAA
Organism: Monodelphis domestica; assembly: GCF_027887165.1. Lineage (NCBI taxonomy): Eukaryota > Metazoa > Chordata > Mammalia > Didelphimorphia > Didelphidae > Monodelphis > Monodelphis domestica. Next base: position 304,987,133 of record NC_077229.1, on the reverse strand, counting down.
AAAAATAAGGATATTCAAATGGATATTTTATAGGAACCCAGGTAATCTTAACACTAGCCTTCATAATGATTCCAATCATTTATATCCTCTAGCATCCATATTTTACTAATCTTTTCTGTTCCAGCCCTGAAACTTTTATCAGTCAAAATGAGTTTGGCCCATTAATAAGCACATGAAAAAGTTCTCTAAGTCTCTTATAATCAGAGAGACGCAAATCAAAACAACTCTGAGGTATCACCTCACACCTAGCAGATTGGCTAACATGACAGCAATGAAAAGTAATAAGTGCTGGAGGGTGTGGCAAAGTTGGGACATTAATGTATTGCTGGTGGAGTTGTGAACTGATCCAACCATTCTGGAGGGCAATTTGGAACTATGCCCAAAGGGCGATAAAAGACTGTCTGCCCTATGATCCAGCTATAGCACTGCTGGGCTTGTACCCCAAAGAGATAATAAGGAAAAAGACTTGTACAAAAATATTCATAGCTGCGCTCTTTGTGGTGGCAAAAAAAAATTGGAAAATGAGGGGATGCCCATCAATTGGGGAATGACTGAACAAATTGTGGTATATGTTGGTGATGGAATACTATTGTGCTCAAAGGAATAATAAAGTGGAAGAATTCCATGTGAACTGGAACAACCTCCAGGAAGTGATGCAGAGCGAGAAGAGCAGAACCAGGAGAATAATGTACACAGAAACTGATACACTGTGGTACAATAGAATGTAATGGACTCCCCCATTGGTGGTAATGCAGTGATCCTGAATAATTCAGAGGGTTACAGGAGAAAAAAAAAACACTATCCACATCCAGAGGAAAAACTGAGGGAGTAAAAACACTAAAGAAAAACAACTGCTTAATGACTTGGGTCGAAGAGGATGTGATTGGGGATATAGACTCTAAATTAACATCCTAATGCAAATACCAACAACATGGAAAGGGGTTCTGATCAAGAACACATGCGATACCCAGTGAAACTGTGTGTTAGCCATAGGACGGGTGGAGGGAGGGGAAGGAGAAATAGAAAATTTTTGTAACCAAGGAACAATGTTTGAAATTGAAAAAAAAATAATAAACAAGTATAAATGAGTTTGGCATTTTATTGTTTTTGATCCAGCTTAACAGTAACTAGAGTTCAGGCCACCTCTCACTAACAAATCTCATTATTGATTGTTTTCTACATCAAGTCTCTTTTCCCTGTCAGTTTTAATTAAACATTTATTTGAACTACCAGAATGGTCTTTGTTGATGCTTTAGAGTCCTTTCTGCTACATGGGAAATGCATTTTGTAAATGCTTGAGGTCTTTTGATGTATTATGTTGTCCTCTTTTGATAATCCTAGGTTTTTGTAGTATTTAGCACTTAAGTGTTCAGGAAGATTAATGAATATCATTAATCAACCCACTTTTGAGCCTGCTTCTGGAGTCCCAGGAATAAACACCTTATGTTCCTTTTTTTTAAAAATCCTTACCTGGTGTCTTAGAATTGATACTGTGTATTGGTTCCAAGGCAGACGAGTGGGAAGGGCTAGGCAATGGGAGTTAAATGACTTGTCCAGGGTCACCCAGCTAGGAAGAGTCTGAAATCAAATTTGAACCTAAGACTTCCCATCTTTGGGCCTGGTTCTCAATCCACTGAGCCACCTAGTTTCTTCCTGTACTTTATGCTTCTTAAAGCAGATATCACAAAGTTCTTTATGTTTGTTTCCCTCTCAAATTGAAGATATATTACAACTCTGAAGCGTGCTGAACCTTCATCTCAATGTAACATGATAGTGTTTTTTTCAATTTAAAATTATTTATTTGTTTATTACATGATCATGTCAGTGAGTGACAGAAACTACGTTAGTGATTGCTTGCTTTTTGCTTTTATTAGATAGAAATTCTATCTACATCTTGGGTACTTTTTTGTTTGTTGAAAGTATGGACAGATGTTCTCAATTATTGGAGGGTGAAAATATTTCTCTAAATGGCCTGAGTACTATAGCACTAGATAGTTTAGTGGAAAGACACTGAGATTTAGAGTCAAAGACCTCTTTTTTCTTTTCTTTAATTATGTTTTTATTTCCCAATTATTTTCAGGGTTTTGTATTGGACAAAATAAATATTAAGGCAAGCATTACCTTTGGGAACTTTATCAAATTTTGCTTAGTTGAATTTTTATAACCATGTCTATAATTTTCACACTCACTAACTATGGGAGGTCTAGGTCCTCTCTGAAGACTTCATTTTGGGAGTGCTAAGAAGTGTGCCTAATAAACAATTTCTATGAGCGTCCTCAAATTGATAGAAAGGTGTCTGGAGTTGGGACTGTAGTCCATTGTTTCCCAAGATACCTTGTAGGATTCCAGGAAGAATCTCTGAGCTGAGCCACAGAAAGCTCAGCTCTGGTCAGGTCAGACAGCATTCCAATCCATAATTTATGAGCAGTCCTTGCAGTCTTTGTTCTGGGAGTTTGAAAAGAGTGGGCTGAATTTACCACACCTCTAGCTTGTACTCATGGATTTGTCAAGCCAATGTAAATCCACTATATGCTTTCCCTACCTCTGACATCATTATCTCAATAAATACTCAGGAAGGATGCCATTTTCCTCCTCTTTTCCTTTTCTCTCTCTCTCTCTCTCTCTCTCTCTCTCTCTCTCTCTCTCTCTCTCTCTCTCTCTCTCTCTCTCTCTCTCTCTCTCTCTCTCTCTCTCTCTCTCTCCCTCTCTCTCTCTCTCTTACCTGCCTGCTGGCCACATGAATCACTCCTGTTATGGAGATCCATTGTGCCTCTAAAGATCTTCTTTATTCTTTTCCTTCCTTCTCACCTCACACCTGATTCCTAATCCATGGATTCTTGGTTATTTTTATCTTCCTTCATTGTATGTCCTACAAAGGAAGATAAATGGAAGATGCGTCCTTCCTAAACAGTATCTGATCTGTGTGTGTGTCTGACTCAGTTGCCCCCAAACTCTCCCTCTGACTTCTTTCTCCTCCTCAAAATCATAATCCTATAGACGTTCCCTTCTGTGTAGTGGCTGCCGGACAAACCGCTGCATACCTCAGTCTGATTTACAAGGAAAGAAAATATTTAATTGGGAAGTGTTAACTTGAAAAAACACAGAACCTCTAAAATGGTCAGAATAACCAAATCTCTAATCAGGTAAGAGACAAGTTAATAATATTTGGCTGCCACAGAATCAAGTGCTTAAAAACCACAAAAAGCCAAGGGCTCTGGAACTCTGGGAAGTGTCTCTGGGAGAATGTACCACCAAAGATGATTCTTCCAAGAGTAACAGAACTTGAGGGTCTTATATACCTTTGTGGGGAATAAGGGCAGGGAAGAATGATTGACTAGCTCTACATTGGATACAAGGATGAGAGGAGCCCAAATGACAGGAAGAGGCTGAAGCTTTGCACTAGCTACAAAAAGATGTTTCCAGCAAGGGGTTAATTTGGTAAATTTTTAAAACCAAACAAAGTTACCCAAGGCTTGATTGACTACTATTCTTATCTAAACTGGGATCAATTAAGTACCTCAAAGTCTATTCAGTTCAGAGGTAGTCAAGTCACTCAGGTTAATCAGGGGCTTCCCCCAAAGGAGAGTTCCTTTGGGACAAGGGGCAAAACTTGGGTTTTTCAGAAATAGAGTTGAATGAAGAAAGTCAGCCAAGGTCAGAAGAGAGTCTGAGCAGTTTAATGCATTTGCACAATCCACCTATTGAAGGTACAAAGCAAGAGAGTATCCACTAGCACCCTGGTGTGGGGTTAAATGATTCAATAACTGAAATTCAGAGGGTCAGAGTAAGAGACTTTCTTTGTGAACTATAATGACAAGCGGACAGACCAGCTTTCTCTTACTCTCCACAGATCCTTCCATCCTTCCTACTCCATTTCTCATATAAACTCTTTGAAAATTCTGTCCACACACAAGGTTTCCAGTTTCTCTGCTCTCATTGTCATCTAAATCCTCTGAAATTTGACTTCTGATCTCATCACTGAACTCAGATGACTCTCCTTTAATCAGCAAAAATGATCTTTTAATTGTCAAATCTAAAGGCCTTTTCTCAGACTTTGTTATTCTTGACTTCTCTGCAGATTGAGACACTGTTGTTCAAATTCTCCACTTGCATACTTTATCTCAGGTGTTGTTAATCTAGGCTCTACAGACACTTGGGGAGATATTGCACAGATTTCATAGGTCCATGAATGTGAATGGGGGAAAAACTGCATCTTTATTTCATAATTCTATAAAAATGAATTTTATTTTATACATTTGAAAACATTGTTCTGAAAGCAGGTTCCATAATCTGTACTAGATTGCTCAAAGGGGTTCATGGCATGACATGACAGGAGAAAACTCCTATTGTATCATTTCTAGAATTTCGTAATCCTGTACTTTCCCTCTGTCTTTGTCCCCCCCCCCTTCCTCTCTCTCTTGTCCTTGTCTCAATCTCTCTGTCTCCCTCCCTCCCTCTCTCTTTCTCTTTCTATCCCCCCCTCTTTCTCAGTGTCTGTCACTATCTCTCTGTCTTTGTCTCTGATTCTCTCTCTCTCTCTCTCTCTCTCTCTCTCTCTCTCTCTCTCTCTCTCTCTCTCTCTCTCTCTCTCTCTCTCTCTTCTTCCTACCTGTCCTACAGAATCTTTTCAATATCCTTTGCTGAATGAACATCCAGTTCAGACACACCAACTATGGGTCTATCTCAGGCTCTATCTTCTCTTTTCTATCTATAATCTGTCACTTTGTCTTTATTGGCTCCCATGGCTTCAAATATTGTCCTGGTATAAATGATTCCCATATCACCAACTGCCAGATCGACATTTGAAATATGGTTGTTTCAGAGGTATCTCAAACTTAACACATTTGAAACATAAATCAGAATCTTTCCTCTCAAAACCCACCCCTCTTCCAATTCTAATTCCCTAATATTATCAAAGTGTCACCATCTTGCCAGTCACCAAGATTTACAACCTTGGTGTCATTCTTACTGTTATTCATGTATACAATGAGATGCCTATTCTTAATTTGTTCATCTCCCAAATAACTCATACATAGTCTCTCTACTCACAAAGTCCCAATCCTAAACCTCTTGCCTGTACCATTGCAATAACCTCCCAATTGGTCTCCCTGCTCATAGTCTATTCCCATGCCCAAAGTATCTTTCACACAACTGCCAAAGTGACTTTCCTTCAGGACAGGTTTAATCTCCTCTTCTTACTCCAAATCAGTAAATTCCAATGGTTCTCCTTTATACCTGGGATTAAATATGTTTCTATGTTTGACCTATCAAATTCTTTATTACCTGGCTCCTTCCTACCTTCCCAGGCTTTTTATAGATTACTTCTCACCAACATACTCTACAATTCATCCATACTGGTTGACTTGTTCCTGAAACAGGAACTTCATCTCTTGTCTTCATATCTTTTTAACAGGCTCCTCACATGCATAGAGTGGTCGCTCTTTTCTTACATTTGCCTTTTGGAAAAGCTGATTTTCCTGAATTCTTGGCTCAGTAATTATATTCTACATAAGACCTTTCCTAGTTCCATAGCTGCTAGTGCCTTTCTCTTAAAATTATCATTTATCTATTTTATTTGTATCTTTCGTATACATATATGTGCATGTTATTTCTCCTATAAATTCTTTTTTTACTTTCTGTCTTAGAATTAATACTGTGTATTGGTTCCATGGCAGAAGATCAATAAGGACTAGGCAATGGGGGTTAAGTGACTTGCCCAGGGTCACACAGCTGGGAAGTGTCTGAGGCCAGATTTGAACCTAGGACCTCCTATCTCTAGGCCTGGCTCTCAATCCACTGAGCTACCCAGCTGCCCCTCAAATATAAACTCTTTGAAAGCAAACTTTTATTTTTGTCTTTGAACCCATAGGATATAGCACAGTGTCTCATATTTAATATCTCTAAGATCTAATAACTATTTATTGAATGATTTTATTTCTCAAGATCTTCAGGATTTTCTTTTTTGCATTTTTCATTAGTACTTTCTTCAAGAGCATTGGAAGAATGTGTTGGGAATTATCATCTTCTCCCATCCTGAGCACAGTTAATAATATCTTCTACCTGATAATGACATTGACCCACCTATTCTGTGGCAACCTTCCTGGCCATTGTCAAAGTTCTAATCCCCTTCATTTTTGGGATCCTTCCCAGCAATAGTACAGTCCTCTAATTAACATAGTAGGGCCCTGTTCCTTCCAGCTCTTATCATCAATCAACATACCACCTCCACCCTTTCCTCAGCAAGGCTGATTAAGTATCAGGTCCTGCACATGGAAAACCCCTGGTTTAAGGGGCAAGAAAGAGAACTGTTCAAATCCCATTCTATCCCCTATGTGCATTGTCTTCACATCCCATGTAGCCAAAATGCTGGGACAGCTCTTTACCTGAGGATCACCCAACCCAGCTTGGCTCTTATCCTGCTGGAGCTGTTCCTGGGTATAACTATGTGCTGAATAAACTTACTGGCTTGACCTGCTTTGCTTCCTGCCTCCACAATGGTTGTTTCCTTAGCTCCTCCTGGGAATTCTCCTTGACATATTCTCTCTGGCTCGGTGTCCGGTCATTCCCCTATCCATTAACTTTCCAAGTAGAGCAAGTGGGACATAGAAGAAGCACATGGAAAGCTATATATGTTTGCCAGTGTGACCTAAGAGTTGGTAGCACTCTTTTGTCTTTTTCTTTCTGTAAAAATGGATATTTTGAACCCTAGACTTCAACCCATAAGTCCTTGGTGTTTCCCAGAATTCCCTATAATCTCACCTGAGTCCCCAGGTTGGCCAGATCACAATTGGTATTTAACTGGCAGTAATGCCTCCCTCTCGCTCTTCCATTCCATTGCAATGATGTAATACGTAAGCTAAGTGGGGGGGGGGGGGGGTCTGAATTGGTAATCAGCCATTGGCATGTGGTTTTTATTTTGTATCTTCTTTATTCCTTGATTTCTTAATCCTTAATAAACCTCATAAAATATAATATTTTATTACTAGAGACTAATTTAATTTCTACATTTCCTAGACTGGAAAGACATTAGAGACTTGAAAGTACTCTTTTCCAGCCCTGGGAAGAAATGGGAGCAGCTTAGGCAATGATAGAGTGAGTACAGAGGCAGATACATACATTTCCACTGAGCTTAAGTGGGTAATTCATAGATAATGTTTATGAATCTCCAAGTTTTGTTTAGTGAGGGAACTGAATTCTCTAGGTATCGAAATCCAGGAATCTAGCCTTCTAGTGAGGAGAGGAGCTCTTAGATAGTAGGAGCTTTGAAGGTTATCTCAAATGGTTTCATTTCTAAGTTCAAGAGTTTGAGCATCAGCACAGAGGAAGAATAAGCCCAGCATGGTATGCTTCTTGCAGAAGGAGTATAGTCTGTACCACATCTGGAAGTCTAAAGCCCATTGAGGACAGAAAGCAGGCAAGAGACGTGGACCTTGCCTTCTGCTCTCCCCGTTATTACCATGAGTTCCTTGGACAATAAAGTTCCAGAAGGAAGCAAATTGCTTTTCAGCAGTCATCAAAGTATGTTTGCCTTCCAGAGAAAGTCTAAATCACAGGGTGGTTCTCTGAGTTGAGGAGCAACTATGTAGAAATTTATGGGAAAGAGACACTCATTGAAGTCAAAAGTTAGCTCCTATTTCATTTCTCTTCCAGAGAGGGAGTGGATAGGCCTCTCTGCAAGTTTAGTGTTTTTTCTGTATCTTTTATAGGTAGTATATGGAGTGTTTAGGAAAGACTGGTACCTCTGGTATGAGAGCTTGCTAACCCCTTTTCTGCTGCCACTCAAGTCTCACCTATGGCCCTCAGAAGCATCCACACTATGGTAAACCATCTCTGCAGGTGGCCTAAACCAAGCTGAGGGTAGACCTCCAATCTGTTGGTGAGGGGTATCTGCCCCAGGCACGTGAAGATGTCCTCCAGCAGAAGGGGCAGATGAGAATAGATTTTTTCTTTGTTCCAATGGTCATGAAGACAGCTGAAGCAGATGCTCTGCATCAGTAAGAACTTGGTTAGACATCGAAGATGCCACGGTCATCCACTGTATCCCAGCCAGCCCCAGTCATCCCAACTTTTGCTTTGCCACTGAACTTTGATGACTGGAAGAAAGAATGAGGCTGACAACTGTGCCTCACTTAAATCTAATTTATGTAAGAGTCAAAAGATATCACCAGTGGTATCATTTTGGCCTTCCTTGAATATGAAGGACAACAACCAACAAATATTTTATAGGTTCCTCTGAATCCTTTGTACTTAATGTATTTTCCAAGAAATGAAATAAAAGCTCCCCCATACTTAATCTGTCTGTCACCTTGAACACTTTTATAGAAGCTGGTTTCTTTTACCCATATCTAGAGACATCTAGATGCAAGCTAAATGTAAGCTATATTTAAACCTTTTCTGAAAGTAATTCTAGGTACGGGCAATTAGTTAAATAGAGAAAATAATTCCTTGAACCCCTGATTCAACACAGTCCATATGAACCAAGCTCAGAAGCCAGGCAATTAGAGAGAGAATTCACAGATTACAACTGAATGAGTTACATATTACACCATTAGAATGACCATGATAGTCATTGAGACACTGAGGTATACATGAGAGTCATATCTCACTTTTCAAGGCTTTAATTCATCAAATGACCCAATAATGAAGAGAACAGGATGAAGTAATAAGGAAAGGCAACTGCAAAAGCTGAAGTAACTGCTTTAAAAATAATAGTCTCTCACATACTATTTCAACCACCCCAAATAAGTAAGTCAGTCAAGTAGCATCTGTTAAGGACTTATCCCTAAGCTAAGAGCTGTGCTAAATGCAAGCAAATAAACAAACAAACAACACCCCCACCTCTGATTTCAAGAAGTTTGCCTTCTAATGAGGGAGACAATATGCAATCAATTTCAGTATATAAAAACTAGGGTAAGTAGGAAGTAATCAAAAAGTGCTACAAATTCAAATTCATGGTGTCTCCTGATTCTTTTAAAACAAGAACACCTTAAGAAGTAAAGCAGATAACTGAGTACTGAACTACATAATTTTGGCTCAAACACATTTCTACTTTATTATCTGGTGTTTCCATTGAATTTGGGATTTCAGGAAGAGAGAGATATAGTCTTACAGTCAGGGAATTTAGTTAAAATAGGTTGATAAAGGATACAAAAACTACATATGCCATCATGTGCTTTAGCAACTCAAGTCATTTTTGTTCTAACTGGGAAAATTTCACACCACAAGTAAGGCTTAACCAGCTGCTAACCTTATAAAACCATAAAGACTTCTGATGACCTGAGTGGTTCCTTATCATTGTAGTTGACACTATATTTACTCAGGGTTAAACATCTTTTTACCAATAGAACAATTAAGCAAACTCAACAATATACCACTTAGAAACAAGTCAGATAAGGATGCACAGGGGAATTGAGGTGACTTCACACTTAGTAATTATACCTACAAATTCATAAGTGCTATGACTTAATGTCTTTATGTCCTCCTTCCTTCCTCCCCCAAGTCTAAACAGACTTCCTCACCTAGGGAATTTTTACATGAATTCCCTCTGTGACCAAAATAGCTCTCTCCTGAGAAAGTGACTGCTACTTGAAAGGAAACTCTAAACTTGGCCAAGAATTTTTAGGGAATAAAAGTAAATGTTGGTTCTCAATTTTTTAATTTAGGAGAAAGAAAAGCAATGGCAATAGATCACAATAATGGTACCTCATATTCAATAATCCCAAGCCACTCACTGGCAAATGGCCCATCTCTTTAATTCTATTTTTCTCCTGGTGATGTAACACTAAGATTTTTCATATTAAGCACCTTTCTTTCTGTTGCTTCAAAAGGTTGGGAAGAAGAATGGGGAAGAAAATGGAAAATCAACCCTGGGGGCAACAAATTCCATCTTCTATGGGGAAATGATTCTTTTTAATGTTACCTGCCTTTTTCATGACATCCAATTGTTTTTTTGTTTTTAATTTCTTAACCTTTAACAGTAAATTGTCCAGTCTGATGAGTTTAGATCCCAAGATTGGTGAGGCAGGTAGGGGGTAAGAGAGAAATTGAACTAAATGAAGAAAGAATTGTTCTTTCTTTTTTATTTCACTTTTTGGTCATTTTTAATTACTAGAACATATAATAGAATATAACTCCTAGCCTGCCAATGAGCCCAGAAAAAGAAGGAATAAATCCAGAGATCAGCTGAGCAACAGAGAAGACCCTCCTCACACCCTATTACAAATACAAAATAAATACAAAGTAATTTAAAGGGATTTTAAGAGATAAAACTGTACCTGAGATTTACCTACCGTATTTGTCAGTGTGTGTCCTGAAAACTTCATATCAGCTAGGCAAAAAAGTGATGTTGAAAAAGTAATAAAAAAGGGAAGAGGGAATTCCAGGTCTTATAGGACAGGAAAGAAAAGATTTTTTCCCCTTTTTACTTTTTAGCAATAGAAATTAACTTGAAAAAGGAAATGAAATAAAGAAATAGAGTAAGAGGCTCTATGGGATGGGACATCTTTATTTTTATCACACTCTCCTTGATTGTTGGGGGTGAGATTGTGGTCTTTTCCAAAGAATGAATGAGTCAGGCAATCTCCATGATGAGGAAACAAGCTTTATTGAGAGATGGAAAAAGGTGATGTAGTGGCCATGTAGATAGAAAGGTATAATGATGGAAAAGCCTGTTGGTGGAAACATCCTGAGAGATTCTCAACAATGCTTTTTTATTTTGATTAGTTACTAAGGAAGGGGTCCTTTATTTGGGCAGTTGTTGTCCAGTTTTTCTAAAGAGCTAATGTCACTTTACCCATGGTTCACTTTGATCTGGTAGCTTTACCCATGATTCACTCCATTTGCCCACTAGGGTTGGGGGGAAGCAAACCACCATGTAAATGAGATTCCGATGATACATTATATACCCCAGGGCAACTCTTGGCCAAATTTTGCTCTTTTCTGTGCAAACTTTAATGAAGGCAGTGAGTGTGGAAATTGAGAATGGTTTGAACTTGGTCCTGTATGCCTGGAGAAACTGACCCACCTGCACTTGCTATTCAGAGACTCCAACCAAAGACCTAGGTTATGTCTAAAGACTGATGTGAGGATTTATTAGAGAGGTAGCCCCATACTTATCAACTAGTTATTGTTTCTATGCTTTTTTTAATTATTTACAGTGAATTAACAAGATTTGTGGGATATTTCAGCCTATAGCAATAACTATAAAATGTTAAACATATGGTAGGTAGATTTTTTTTTAACCCTTACCTCTCATCTTGGAATCAATACTGTGTATTGGTTCCAAGGCAGAAGAGTGGTAAGGGCTAGACAATGGAGGTCAAATGACTTGCCCAGGGTCACACAAGTGGGAAGTGTCCGAGGCCATATTTGAATCTGGCTCTCAATCCACTGAGCACCCCACTGCCCCCAGTAGATTAAAAAAAAAAAACCCTTACCTTCTGTCTATTCTGTCTATAATCTATTTTAAGACAGAACAGAAAGGTTAGGCAATTGGGGTTAAGGGACTTGCCTAGGATCACACAGCTAGGCAGTCTAAGGTCAGATTTGAACTCAAGTCCTCCCATTCCCACATCTGGCATTCTGTTCTACCCACTATGTTACTTAGCAATTCCATATAATAGATTCTTAGTAAAAAATAGTTGATATTTATATGAGCTATAGAATTTACAAAGCAATTTATATGTGGCATTCCATTTTATCTTCACAATAATTCTAAAATACAGAGGCTACCAGGAGTACCATTTTTCAGTTAAGAAAATGGATGCTGAAGTAGGCTTAGTGACTTTCTTGTGGTCATACTTCTTGTTAGTACCTGTGAGGGGATTTGGTGTCAGGTCTTTTTGACTTAAAGTCACTCTATATGCTAGGCTACCTTACTTGAACGGAATTAAATTACTAAAATAGGTGCCTCACTTCCTAGTTGGGTCAAGCTATGAAGTTCTGGCTTTCATGAATTTGAATATGGTTACTTGGATTACATGTGAAACTGAATGACAAATTTTGGTAATCAGATGATTTTTAGATCTTATTGATTTGAATATTTAAAAAATGCTTGTATGTAATTATTTTCTTCTTGGATGATTGGAAATACCACCAAAGTGATTTTTTAAACTTGACTGAATTTGTGGTTATTTTATTTTTCTTGGTAAAACTAATATTTTCTTTATTCTATATAACAGTGGTATTCAACATGTGATCCATTAATTACTGATGACATGAGGCTTATCTAGTATATTTTTAATATTTAAAACATGGCAGAAATGCCTCTCTATTTCTGACATGAAAATAATTTATGCTCACTTCATTTTTTGTCATATCAAAAACAGTGCCTTTCTTTTAATTAATTGTAGTGAGGGTTGGTCAGTTTTTTATTGTTTATGGCAGCAAGAAAGAAAGTAAAAAATGTATCATATACGGATCTTTTGGTCTCATTAAAGTAGTTCACTGGAAAATACCTTTTAACTATTATAATATGGTAGTTCTGGCCCTACCTTCTTAGGTCAAGTGTGCCATATTTTGCTCCACTAAGGGTTTTCAGGTACCCTGAAGGTGTTGAAGAATCTCTCTTCTCTGACACTAGTTCAGACACTCACTGTGCTCCTTCCATTGTGGACCCTAGTTCTATTTAACTATATAATATTGAATTAGCTTTGAAAATGAAATGTTTGCTTTATTATATCAGGAAAAAAACGCAGAAACATTTCCCCCAGTACCTCGGGGATATAAATTTCCCTGTGATATCTTAGTCTGGGGGTTACATTGTGGGGTGGGAATTAGGCTCACTTTTTAGCTCAGTTCCTACATAGCAATGGGAAAACCAATCTCCAAGTCCAAAGTCTGGCATTGATTCTGGCTTCTGATGGGCTAGATTGTCAGGAAAAAAAAATAATATAATGTATAAGAGACCTATCTTATAACACTTATGTTTTAAAGGATTCTGTCCTTAAATCCTAGTGACCAAAATGGCATTTCCAAAAAAGTAAGTCATTTCCCTTAGGTTATGTTTTCAAAGAATTATAAGGTATTCCACCTTTGCATATTTTGATTTTTCATCTGACAGGCAAATTCATAATATGAAACTATACAGTTATAATGCATATCTCTTCCTTAATTCCCACTCACTTGTCAGCGGAGGTAAACAAGCCTATTAAGTTCCGGAAGCAGAAAGCCTGGATATATGGGGATCTGCTTTTAGTATTTGATTATCTAGGCAAATCTGTCTCCCTCCACAACTGTTCACATTTACCACTTTCAATTTCAGTCTCCTATTGCTATACCTGAATTATATGTCAGATTGAATTGAAAATCCAAGCCACCCCCACAGGCACCAGATTGCTCCAACTTGATGTGTCAAGTGATGCTGTCAGAGTTGGTCCTGGGATCATGATAGAGATAGGCTTTGGGAGCCTGTGCCTCTCTGATGCTCTGAGTAAGTCTGACAGCCAAGTCAATACCAATTGTAGCAAGAGGGCCCTCTACTATTAAAATTCCAATGTGCTTTTCATGACAGCTTGTTAAATCCCCCTTCCTCTGATCTCTGAACCTCTTATGACTCAGGGGTCTAGAAAGCCACAAATGGCTTTCTCAGTTCTGCAGAACTTAAAAAGTGCATGGGAAACAGAGAAAGCTTATAAACTTCCCCACAGGGATGAAACTAGATTGTTAACTTGCCACCCCTAGAGGTTTAAAAAAAAAAAAAAGCTTTGTTCTTTGTCTGACTTGGCCTTTGATTGAAAAATTGCCTCATTGGAAGTGGTTGAGACTTCAGTAAAGTTACTCCTTCTCCAAAGACAGTAGGAAACCAAAGTCAAGGGAAATGCTTTCCTTAACTAGGTTTCTGTTCACATACTCTGCAGAAATCTGTTATTATTGCAGATTAATTCATTCAATACATTATTGTTCTAAAGTGATCTTTCCAATTTTCCTGGTAAATTCAGAGAAGCTGTAATTATTCTGCTCCTTCCAATATTAAACAAATAAACAAAAAATAAGTACCATCAAAACAAAACAAAAAAAATGGTAAAAATATTGCAAAAAAATACATTTTACAAGTAGTATAACATAAAAATCACTGAAATATATATTAGATTATCTGAGATTTCAACCTGGCTTTATCCCTGAATAATTATGTAACTTTGAGTTTAATATTTTTGACTCTTCATTTCCTTGTCTTAAAAGTGAAGAAAAAAAATTTAAACCATGCCCTTCTGTCTTAGAATCAGTACTGTGTATTGGGTTCCAAAGCAGAAAAGTAAAGGGCTAGGGCTAGGCAATGATAGTTAAGTGACTTGACCAGGGTCACACAGCTAGGAAGTGTTTGAGGTCAGAAGATAATTTTTCTTCTATTTAGTTAACAAGATCGGAGTGGAAATTAAAAAAGATGCTATGAATCAAAATGCCATAGTAAAACAGAGAAAACTTAGTGTGACAACAAGAAGAAAAAAGATCTGAAGTTAATCAAGCAGAACCCAGGGGACATTATATAAAGTAACAGAAATATTGTTTGAAGAATGACTTGTGTATATCAACATCCAGAGAAATAACTGAGAAACAAGCAAGACATAGTTATATATACATATGTATCTTATTTTTTCAAATTATGCCTTCTCTAGTATGAGGAGGGAAGGGGGGACATTTTAATGTAACAAACAAACAAATTAATTTATTTATAAGTTAAAATCAATCAATAAATAATTAATTTCATGTAAAGAAAAAAAGAACAAAAGAAATTACAATTAAAAAATATCTGGGGACTTTAGAGGATGGCAAACTCAAAGGGAGTCAATTCACAGGCACAAAAAGCTAATGTGACCTTGAGATGAATAGCTTCTAAAGAATAAGCCAGTAATCTGGAAAGGGGGAAGAGAATAAATATTCGTATAATGTCTAATCTGTACCAGGCACTGTATTAAAGGTTTTTGTATTGTTTTTTACAGTTTCAAAAGTTCAGGCCTGAGGTAAAGTGGTGCCAGTATCAGAGGAGAAAAAGGAACCTATTTAAGAGATACTGCAACTGGAGGTGTAATCAATAGGCCTTAGCAATAGATTGGATATGGGGAGGTGAGAGAGAGTAAAAAATCAAGGATCACAATTATATTGTGAGCCTGAGAGACTGGGAGAAAGGTGCTTTTCTCTACAATAATAGCAAAGATGAGTGGGGAGAGAGTTTAGGGAGAAAGCTAATGAGTTTAGTTTTAGACATGTTGAGTTTAAGATGTCTACTTGACATCTAGTTTGAAAAACTTAAGTAATTGAAGATGTGAGATTGGAGGTCAACAGAGAAGCTGGGGCAAGGTAGGTAGATTTGAGAACCATCAGCATAAAGACAGGGAGCTAATGAAATCACCAAGTATAGAGAGAAAAGAGTTGAAGGATCAGGACAGAACCCTTTAGGACAGCTATAATTAGAGGGCATGATCTGGAAGAGGATCAGTCAATTACGTAGAAGGAGAAGCAGGAGAGAGTGATATCCCAAAAGTCTAGAAAAAAGAGATTATCAATAAGAAGAGAGTCATCAACAGTTTTAAAAGATGCAGAGAGGTCAAGAAGAATAAAGATTGGGAAAAGGCCATTGTATTTGATAACTAAGAAGTCATTGGTAGCTTTGGAAAGAACAGTTTCAGAGAAATAATAGGATTGGAAGTATAATATTTAAAAGAGTTGGTTGTCATAAACTGTTAGATTTAAAAGAGTGGGAGCCATAAACTGTAAGAGTTAAAATGGTTGAGGTTATAAACTGTAGTGATTAAAATAGTAGATGATATAAATTGTAGTAGATATAAGAGTGGATGAGTAAATTGTGACCGCAGAAAATATGTTTTCACTACAGTGTCTTGTTTCAAATCAAATATAAGGTGATCACCAGGGAAATATTCCCAATTATGAATATACCCAAGTCAACTGGGTTTTATAGAGAATTTAATTAATAATACAATGAGGAATTAAAGAAAGAGAGAAAGAGAGAAAAAGGAAATAATGAGAAAGGGATAAGCCGGCCCAGGCAGCCCTGGTCAACCCAGGCCTAAGCCCTAAGAGAAATGATCAGTCAGTTCTTAATCACTCACCACAAGATCTGTCCAAGCAAGAATTCTAGTGGCACCAGGCCAGCTCCATCTCAACTGCCTTCACCAGCTCAATGCCTTCCTGAAATGTCCCCGAGAGAGTCTTGAGAGAGACCCTTCAAGGCAGCCTTTCCCAGCTGACTCTTTTTAGAGAGAGCTTTTCGTCTTCTTATAAAGGGCATTTCTCCTTTGTCACCTCCCCTAAATTCTTACATCTATCAATCACAGTAGACGTTTTCCAAGGGACAGCTCATTCTGAATTCACACCTGAGTAGACTAATCCTTTTAGTAATCCACACCTGAGTAGGTTAGAATCTCTGAGTAAGTTTCTCACCTCTTTGTCCCATGTAAGTTTGCCTGACCTTTATAGGTACTTAGCACCCCTTTGTATTAATTCTAAAAATAGGCAGGGCTTAAGTATGGGTGTAAGTATTTTTCATTGTTCAGCAAGGAGTTTTCTCCCCTAAAGCAGTCTTAAGTAAGGGTGGAGTAGAGGTCTTCCCATTTCTGATCTAAGTAGAGTTCTCACTTTCCAAATGGGGAATGGTCCCAGTAGGGAATTGTTCCAATGGAGAATTCCCCAATGGGGAAGTTTTTTAACATTCACAAGTCTGAGAAATTTTAAGACTCACAGAAGCCAGATTGTAAGGGGTTAAGGAGAGGCTGAGAAGAGAGGAGATAGCCTTTTCAAGTGGTTTAGTCACAAAGCTCAGAGGAGATATAGACACTAGCTGGTAAGAAAGAACCAAATGTGGATTTTTCCAAGATGGGGGAAACATAAGCATGTTTATAGGCAGTATTGCATGCATCATTAAACAGGGAGAGATTGAAAATAAATGTTAGAGTAGGAATAACAAAGAGGCCAATCTTTTGGAGAAGACTGGGTAGAATAGGATCACTTGGGCATAGAGAGGTTTTATCTATTTTAAGGAATAAGGCCATCTCAACATGTGAAAGAGGGACCAAGGAGGAGACATTGGCAGAAAGCACATGACTGATATGAAATGAAGAAGAGAAAAGAAGAGGGAACTCTTGGTGAATGGCTTTATTTTTTTCTATAAACTATAAGGGAAGGATCTCAGTTGAAATGGTGGGGAGAGTTAGAGCCATGGAGGGGTTTGAGGAGGCATGAAGAAGTTTGGAAGGGTCATTTTGATGAGAGGGATAATGAATTTGTTAGAGTTGTAGAAGGATTTCCTGGTACCAGCAAGAGCCCAGTTGAGGTTGTATAACATAAATTTGTAGTGGATCTAGTCAGAAGACTTGTGTAATTTTTCTCTACTTTTGTTCAGTAGCATATATGTAGCAGTGATCGTAGTAAATGTTGGGATTTGTCCCAGGCAGAAGTTTAGCAGGATGAAATGCTATGGGAGTTAAGGATTCAAATGAGGAGGATAGTGTAGGAATTGAATTGAGTCACCAAAGAGTTAAGATGAGGAAAGGTTGAGTGAGTGTCTAATGTAAGGAGTGTCTAAGTGTCTAATGTAAAAAAATTGAGGAGTACAGGGATTGGAGGTTATGGTTTAGATGAAGAGTAGAATGTGGTAAAGGAAGGCAAAAAATTAGGTAGAAAGCCAATAAATTATGGTCAGATTAGATTTTGGAATTCTTGAACATGGAAAGTGGTACATTTGTGGGTGATGGCAAGATCGAGGATATGACCATCTTTGTGCATAGCTGAGATAGGGTAGAGGAGTAGGTCATAGGAAATAAGGAGATGAAAGAACTAAGTAGTTAGGGTGTTTAAGGGAGAGTCAATATGTATGTTGAAGTCTAGTATGAAGGTAGGAGTTGAGGAAGAAAGAAAAAGTGTGAACTATGTATCAGACTCAATGAGGAAGAAAAGAGAATGACCTAGAGTTCTGGCCACCAGGATTTTGATTGGGTAATAGATATTAATAGCATAAACTTCAAGGGAGGAGCAGTTAGTGAGTGATGGAACTAAGGAGACAACCTGGAAGAAGAAATAAGGAGTAAAGAGTATCCCAACTCCTCACCTCAACCAGTAAACCTAGGGGACTAAGGGGAGGTTACAGCCAGTATTTGAAAGCGTGGACAGGTAGGCTATGATACCACAGGAGCCAGTTTTCAGTAATATATGGTAGATGGAAGAAGTGTGAAAGGAAAACATTTAAGATAAAGGGAAGTCTGTTACTTATGGAAAAGGCAAAATAGGTAGGGTTGAGTGTTCTTTGGTCAGAATCTTAGGGTGTAGGGACTGTTGAGAGGGATGAGAATAAGGAACTGTGTGGTAGGAAGAGGAAATGAGTTTTGGATAATGAGCTATTGGGATTCAGAATCATTGAATATTTAGGGTATGAGTAGGTATGAGAATATTCATCATTGAATGGATGATGCCACATTTGGAAAATGCCATTTTCCAAAATGAGGCTAGAGCTTGGGCTAGAGACAAGTTCAATATGAGATGGAAGGTACATTTTCAGATTTGAGGTCCTGCTTCATTAATTTTCTTCCCTCCAAAAGGCTGGAGATAAGCTTAGAACTGGACAAAGCAAGAGGGTGGTTAAACTTGCACAACAAGAGACATTCCCCACAAATATCTCTCTTTTTTTTTCTTAAGGGACACACATAGTAGGAGTTGGGACACTGAGGTGAAAGGAAAGATTGCTCTTCTTTTCCTCTAAGGTTACCTTCATCCCAGTTAAAAGACAAGGCTGGCAGCAGGAGGTAGAATTTGCTTTATTCTGGCACGATGGAAGTCATTGCTTTGGGGCAAATAGCTCCTTGCCATCTTTTGCAGGGGGGGGGGGGTGTTTCTGCTCAGGTGGAGATGGAAAGTTTAAGGTATTCCATCAGAAGATTTTGTTCCTCTTATCTGAGAAGGCAGAAATAAGGTGGAGCAGGAAGTAAGACCCTGGGCATAGGGAAAAAGTCACTTTGGGTCAACAAAAGTAGAAATGTATTAAATAGCCATTAAGCACCTTCCCAGAGTTTAGTTTATGATGTCGTGGTCCTACTCAGAAGAATCTTTGGTTCTCATCCTACCTCTCTTACCTGTGGTTACTAGTAGTAGTAGTCTCTCAGTAACCGAGGATGATGATTGTCTTTGTGCGCTTTCATCTATGATAGATGAGTGTGCACAAAGACACTTGTGGGTAAAGGAGATTTAAGTGGAAAAGTCGATGCACGGAGACAGTCTTGCTCTCTCGGCACTGGAAGCCTGGGTCCAGTGGCACGAAAAGTCATTACACCTGGAGACTTCCTCAGCTGCATTGGATGGCCATGTTGTCTTTTGTGCTCCAACACACCCTAAGCACTCCACAGTGCTTTGCTGTGTTGCCATCTCAGCTGTTGAACCTTCTTATTGGTTTCTTCCATATGTTCAGCTGAAGCAGTCTTCACATGCTGGGTGAGCAAGGCCCTGGTTCACCAGGGGTCTATGACCCAATGGCTACTCTACTAGAACCTGAGAATATCACTTATCCTCTGTGAAGTTCAATTCCCTCATCTGAAAAAATGGGTATTATAATACCATACCCACCTACTAAGTTGTTGTAAGAAAAGTGCTTCCTAGAATTTAAAATGGTATAAATATGAGTTATTATTTACGAGAATGTTCCAAACAGCAGTATTCTGTTTTTTGTTTTGTTTTGTTTTTTTGAGATAACATGACAATGTATAAACAGCTTAACCAAAAGAACATTATCAATATGGACTTTTAGGTCATCTAGGTAATTATCAATATTGGTAATAAAATTGTTAAATAATAACTAGCATATATATATATATAACATATAGAAGTTATGGAAAGATTTGAAAAGCACTTCATACATCTTAACTCATTTGATTCTCATAACAGATCTATAGAGGAGATATTATCACTATTTTGCAGATGAGGAAACTGAGGCTTAGAGAGATAAAGTGACACAACTACTAAGTGTCATAGGCAAACAGAGGTCTTCTTATTTCCAAGTCCCATACTCTTGTCAGAATCCTAGGAAATTCCATGAGAAACATTCCTCCATCAGCCTCTTTGGGTCAACTTATTCAGTGGATCCTGAGTCATTTATTCTACAATTTTTTATGTCTATAAAGATAGCACAAGAAATTATGCCAATGCTTTGCTGAAATCTAGATAAATGATATCTATAGACTTTCCCTTATCTATTAGTCTAGCAGCCCTATCAAAAAAGGAAATGAGGTTAGTCTGACTTGACTTGATCTTGATGAAGCTATACATGCTGACTCTTAGTGATAACTGTTTCCCTTTCTACATGTTCCTAGACTATCATTGTAATACATTCTATAATGTTTCTGGGAATCAGAAGCAAGTTTCCTAGCCTAATGTCTATAGATGTAACTTTTTCTTTTGTTGAAAACCATGATAACAGTTGTCCTCCTGTTTGCCATGACTTTTAAAGGATCACTGACAATGACAACAATCACAATTATTAATTATTTCAGTGCTCTGGATGCATTTTTCTTGGTCCTGGCAACTTAAACCCATGAAGAATCTCTATTAATCATTTTTGTCCTGACCTTTCCAGCCCCAAAATCATTCACCATGTTAGAAAAAAATAAAAGCAATATCAGAGTTGAAAAGTTTGGTCTTTTCTCTATATGCCATCTTTGTCCCATCTCCTTGAGCAGGAATACAGTGGAGGACCAATTTATTTGATCCCCCACTTGTTTTCTCTAAATAGATGAAATGCTTTTTTTGTTGTCCTTTGCATTTCTCACTAACTTCTACTCATGTGATCATGAACACACCTGGCATTTTTTTTAATGAAACTTGCACATTTCCACAAGACTTTCCACATTTACATGAAGTGCTTTAGAAAAGTTCCTATTTTTATCTCATTGGAATGGTTTCTCATAGACTTTAGAATTTCATTCTCATGGGTTTCCATGTTTCCTAGGGTGATTTACCTTGTAGAATTTAGGATAAAGGATCTTTCTAAATCTTTCCCTGGACTTTTTGAAACTTGCTTTTCACAAATCTGGAGTGCATTTCAAAGTATACTCACTCAGCTTTCCTTTTCTTCTCTATCATATATTTGGAGATAGAGTAGCCACTTCCTCTAAAGGTTCTATTTTTTTCATCATCATCCAACTTCTCAAAGGTGGCAAAAAAAAAGTAAAGTCCAGAATATTAATTTGTGGTGTCATTTTCACCAACTTTTGAAGGATAAAAGGCTCATTAAGAAAATCAACATGTAAAATTAGCTACTTTGTTCTGGGGGAAAAAAATTCCAAGAGATGTCCACAAAATTGAAGTTAATCATTATTATGCTACCATGTTTCTATACCAGGCTTGTGGTTTAGTACCCAGACTCTTCATCTATTTCTTCCTTTTGTTCAAATACTCTCTAGTATACTTTCATAATGCCACCTTCTGTTGATCTTTAACTGAATAGACTCATCATACTTTTTTTACTCTCCGTTTTTGGATTTCCTGACATGAACATTTTTATTAATATTTATTGTCATTTTCCCTGTCACTGTCTACTTCTCCTCCTCCACTAAAATGTTCACCTCTTCTTCAGGGAACAAAAATCTAGTCATTATTATCATTTCTGCTTCAAAGAACATGACAATCTACTGCTCTGTGACTTCACTTACAATTCCCATGACTGACAAGACTGGTTTTTTTCTTTGACCACTAATTTCTAATGGGTGGGGCAGCTCGGTGATGCAATAAATATGGTATCTGGAGTCAGGAAGACCTGAATTAAAATCTGGCCTCAGATACTCACTAGATGTGTGATCCAGAATAAGTCACCTATCCCTATTTTACCTCAGTTTCCTCATTTCTAAAATGAGCTGGAGAAGGAAATGGCAAACCACTCCAGTATCTTTGCCAAGAAAACCCCAAATGAGGTCACAAAGAGTCACATACAACTGACTGAACCAAATTGAAGTCCAATGGGTGGTATCAGCCTGATAGAATGTTAGTTCTTTAAGTGAAGGGACCAGATCATTTTTGTATTGGCATCCTCGGTATATTGCCTGGAACCTAGTAGATGCTTAATAAGTTCTGTTTCAATCAATCAATAAACATTTCTGGATTATCAATGATGGTTGACATACATATGAAAGTTCTCATGTGAATGTATAAATAATTTTTGTGTATAAAGAATCAAGAATACATGTCCTAGCAGAGTTTGAAAATACTGATTTAAATTCCCTTTTAATATAGTTAACGAATATGATAAATGAGCAGTCTTTCACTGAGCACCAATATGTCTCTGGGATACTAGATACTGTCATATACAAAAACAACAACAAGCATATGACATAATACTTGTCCTCTAGGACCCTTAAATCCAATCAGGGAGACAATAATACCAATATAAAACAAAGAATAAAGATGATCAAGTACCATTTGATATGTTACACATAAGTACTCAAAAAGGAAATCGATCAGAGTGGAAACCAGCAGTTGGGAAACATCTAGAGTGTAGCTTGAAATGTACTTTAAAGGATTTCTTGGATTTGGAGAGACAGAGCAAAGGGGGAAGTTGTAAAATGATGGGGAAAAGCATAGGTAAATCCAGAGACATGGAAATTAGTATTTCATGGAAGTTAATGAGGAAACTAATCTACTAGAGAAAAGTTTATATGTTTTAGATTAGAACTACAGCTTTAGATCTGGAAGAGACCTCAAGGGCAAGCAATCCAGCCTTCTCATTTTATAGATGAAGAGGTTAAGTGATTTGTTCAAGGTCACACAGGAATCATGACAGCTGTGGTCTGGTTATTGAAGACATCTGTTGTGGAAGTAAATATACTAAATATTGCCCTTAAATCATTCCTCCAAAAAAGTATGGCAACCATCATCAAAACTTAATTTGGAGTTTAAAGGTTGTGGCCATAGACATTATTAGTAGAGTATGAAACATCCAAAAAGTTCACTGGCCCCTCTCAGGTGCTTTGCTGAAAGACCAGCTCAGAGACAGGTGAAATGCTTCTCTATATCCTCAACCAATCTTTACTGAAAATCTTTCCCCTATTATGCCTAAACAAGCCTCTTTTTATGAACTGTCCAATGACCTACAAGCGCCATGTTTCATTCCAAAATTAGACCTCATTTTAACTTGGGGGAATGACCTGAGTCAGGCCTAGCCCTAAATAGCTTTAAAAGCTAAGCAGAGACTATTTAGCCTTTGATGTTACAGAGCAAACACTAGAAAATCATTGTGGGCTTTTAAATAGGATAACACATGATGAAAGCAATGTTTGTCAAAGATTAATCAAATTGGTGATCTGTGCAAGATGAATTGTCGACAATCAAAATAAACTGGATATGAGGTGATGTGAACCAGGATCACAGTAGTGACATTTGGAAGGGAGGAAAAGGAACAAATCCAGAGATACTATAATAAACACATTCGAATTTTTGTAGACTCTGCAATATTTTTCAGAGTTAAAAATTGAAGCTTAGAGTTCAAGTTTATAACTATTTCAATATAACTGATTCCCTTGCTAATATTAAATCTTTTATTTTATACATTTAAAAGTATTAATTATTCTGAGAAAGGAGCGACAGGTTGCAACAGCCTGCCAAATGAGAACATGACATAAATATGGTTAAGACCACTTCTTCCAGTTTCTCTCATTTCACAATTGAAGAAACTGAGTCATTAAGATTTTATGTAATCTCTGAATCTGACTAGAGTCTCAAGTTCTGAAATAAAAATGCACAAATACAATGGTGCACATACATATCTTTTATCTCTTCATTCTGATAGTCCCCTTACCTCTTTCCATCCAGTCATTTGGTCTCATTAGACCCTCCCTGGACATTATAGCCATGGTGTCAGGCCTCCTATTTGGTATTCTCATTTCAAAGCTCCTTCCTAAGCTCCTTCCTGTTTAATTGGTGTGTTCTTCCTTTTTGTGTGGTCTAGCGTCAGTCCTTCTAAAACTGTGACTTCACTTAGAAGGACTGTTCCAGTTTTCAAAGACCTTATGGTGCAACACCAGCCAAACTAGTAACTTTTCATTGTCACAATTCAAATTCATGCAGTCTTTTCATTTTAGTAGTAATGGCTTGGCCATCTCCAAGTCTTCTCTCCCTAGTAGGACCTGGTGAAGGGGGTCTCTTTTCCTCATACTTTACACTAAACTTTTTTTTTTGTCTTTTTAACTTTAAGACTTAGAAGGGAGAAAAAGCTTCCTGTTCCCTGAATCCCTGCAAGGGGAGGAGGAAATTCCTAACCCAATTCAAACTAGGAAGGGCAAGGAAGATCAGGTTAAGGCATGCAGTTTTAGCCTGAGGTACAAGGGAGGGAATTATCCTTGTCATTTCTAACCTCCCCCCCCACCCCATCTTTCTCTGCTCCTGCTCCATTGTTTCTCTTTTTGCTTACTTAAGCTTTTAGAGCTTGCAAGACTGTTGAATGCATGGCCACCTTTTGCTGTTCTGACTCTAAATGACCCTGTGGAACATTGCATGCCAATTCTGGCCATGGAATTTTCTTGGCAAAGCTACTGGAAAGGTCTTCCATTTCCTTTCCTATTGGATTAAAGTAAACAGAGGTTAGATGACTTGCCCAGGGTCACACAGTATATATATATGGATGGAGTTCAAATCCAGCCTCATATATATATATATATATGAGGCTGGAGTTCAAATCCAGCCTTCTTGATCTTCTTGATCTTCTTGATCTTCTTCTTGATCTCAGGGTCAGCACTCTATCCACTGAGCCCCCTAGTTACCTAGTTTACTTTTCTATAAGTAACTGCTATTTCTCACTTCATAACCATGGCTTTTTCTACTGTACTTCACTGTAGTCTGACATTCATTCCCCAACCTGCCCTATCATGTGAAATTTGTTTTTTTAGAAATATCAGAAATCATTAAAAAAAAATTGATCAACTTTTTGTTTGGTTAACAAGGTAGCTGTGATGATGCAGTAACTGACTCATCTTTGCTAACTTTCTCTTTCCTTTTATTTCAATCATTTCTAAAGCTACTCCCTTAGCAGTCCTGTTATTTGAAAGTTCTTCTGAGAAAACCTAGTTTATACCTCAGGAAAAAAAGGCCAAGTGATATAGATGAATAAGTCATACTTCCTCTTCAATTTTCTTTTTATTCAGCTTTTATGGGATTTTGCATTTACTATGGCCAAATCTTCTGTGATTGTTAGCCTTTAGAGAATTCCCAGAACAGATGGGAGATTCTGATTTTTGAGAGAATGGGCACATTTCATTTCAGGGCAATCTAAGCCTCAATGTATTAGAAACAAAAACATTGTTTTTGTAATATAATTGTAATGTAATATTACATGTAATAATAACTATTGAGACAACCTCTTTTCTTATAACTGATAGACACTTAGAATTTTCAAAGCTGCCCAGAAGACTAGAGCCATTAGTAAAAATTCATTTCAAACAAGGGCTGATCCAGAGTCATTCTGCCTTCATGAAGTATACTGTGATATAAGTGACCGTTCACATTTATTTATCATTTTGAGGGTAACAAAATACTCTACCATAACTTTCTAGGGAGGCAGGTAATATAAGAATTATTATGTATATTTTTCAGATGAAAAAACTATGATACAGAGTCTTAGCCTTAGTCAAACAGAAAAAAAAGTGTTAAATCTAGAATTTGCACTCAAATCTTTCTACCACATGAGAGAACCAAGTAAGCCCTCTTCTGGAACTTGGATACTTTCTAAACCAAGAATTCTTAATCTGGGGCCTATTATACTCAGATTTCAAGAGGTCCATGAACTTGGAGGACAACTAGGTGACACTGTAGGTAGAATGAAGGGCTTAGAGGCAGGAAGATTCATCTTCCTGAATTCAAATCTGGCCTCAGACACTAGCTTGTGTGACCCTGGGCACCTCACTAAATCTTGTTTGCCTCAATCTCTTCCTCTATAAAATGAGTTGGAGAAGGACATGGCACACCACTCCAGTGTTCCTACCAAGAAACCCAATGTGGTCATTGTTAAATTTATATTGGTTGGACTTAATATTTAATTGGTGGCCATCAGGGATTTAATTACTAAATCCCAAAATGAATTACTCAAGTAAATGGAATTAATGGAAGTTTATTTTTACAATAAAGGAAGATATTAAGGAAGAGAGAAAAGGAGAGAGAGAGAGAGAGAGAGAGAGAGAGAGAGAGAGAGAGAGAGAGAGAGAGAGAGAGAGAGAGAGAGAGAGAGAGAGAGAGAGAGAAAGCTCCGACTTCCTCCAAACCAGTTAGAAATGCTAAGGCACCAGTCAGGGGAAAGGAGTCTCAAGACAATGGGCCTTTCTCAGAGGTTCACAACTCTAGAAAGGGCAAGGAAGGAAGTCAGCCTTTTCACTCACCAGGGTGACCTCTAAAAAGAAAGCAGTCTGAGGTCTCCTGCACTAGGTCCTCCAGGAGTCCAGTTCCACAGCCAAGGGTCTTCACTCCAAGTCTGAGTGTCTTCCAGTCTCTCCTCAAGTGACTGTCTTCTCCCCAGCTCCAAGTGACTGCCTTCACTCCAAATCTGAGTGACTATCTTCCAGTCCAACTCGGAGTGACTGATTATAGTCCAAGCCTGAGTGACTGACGGATACTGTGTCTCTGTTTCCACTATTTA